>NC_066579.1:144040946-144340946 GCF_024323335.1 Lathyrus oleraceus | reverse complement strand
GATATTGTTCCTTGAATGAACCTTCTACATAATTAAGTGTTGCCTTCCTTGACCTTCCATATTTCCCTTGCCTTTTGCCTTACCCTTTGCCTTACCCTTATCCTTAGCCTTTGCCTTGTCCTTTTCCTTGCCCTTTCTGTTAGAAAATTCGGTAAAAGTGAATGGATCCAGGACTGAATCGTGATTGAGAATCACTTTCCTTAAAAGTATTTCAAGCACTCTTTTATTATGTCTTAGAGTTGGAAAATGCAAGAACACTCAGGATAATATCAGCCTTAATTTCGAGTTTGCACAAGACAAGTGAAGAACCCGAAATGCAAGGAAGGTTTTTCTGGAATTTGGAAGAGAAATACGTTTTTTTAGTTCTTGTGTTATTTTTCTGAATAAAATCCGCCTCATTAACGCCGTGAATAACCCGATCGCTCCGATGCGACGTGCCTAAGTGCTCAAGTGCCGCCTACAAGCCGCCACTAGCGCCTCTACGCCCACGCCCCGGTCCCGGTCCCGGAGCCGGAGCCGGTGTCGCCGGTGGCAACACCGGCGAGGGTCCATTGGTTGTGTCAAGTGGCATAATGCTTGGGACCACCACATGTCCATGTGGCACCTTATTCTCTTTGTTCCTTTGGTGAGTTAAAGTTCCAAAGCATTTATAAATGCTTTAAAGGATGTCTCCACTTTCTATGTGGGACTTAAAGCAAAGCATTAAATGCTATTTAACTCTTTTGTCATTTTGGAACTATTATTGCAAAACAATTTCCAACAATCCCCCACTAGTTCTAATAATGACAAAAATCATTCCAGATAGTGAAATATAAAAAAGTGTTAATACAGTTAGGTATCTTTCGATTTTAAACTTAACCTTAGTGAGGATAACGCAAAGTTTAATCGGAATGTTTGGTAGCAAAGCTTTTAAACCATTAATCCATGGGATCAGACCGACGTTACCTTACACACACTCTTTAAAGGTTCTTCCTTTACATATCTCGCTTAGCACTTATTTATGGTCATATGCTATCCTTTTCATGAATTTTTCATGAGAGAAACTCCAACTCTCACTTTGAGACGGCACCATCTCCAAATTCACATAGGTGAGGTTCATATAGCATCCTTTCTAATAGATACTCTTCTTCGTTAATGAACTTCATTAAGAGGTTTTGGAAACCTCAACCCTCAATTCAACACAGTCAACCTTATTTCCCAAATTCTTGACTTACATCCAATTCAACGACTTGTTGTTACCCATTGAATCTTGAAGTTAATGTTTTGTTAACATAAGATTGGGTTGTTGCCGCTGTCGGAACTTTTATTTAAGGAGTTTCAACCACATTCCTCTCGAGGTTGTTCGTACTAAGTCTCTGGCCAGTGGCTTAGTAAACGGATCTGCTAAGTTATAGCATGTTCGTATGTAGGTGAGTGAAATGATTCCATCCTTAATCAATTTTCTTACGAACGAATGTCTAAGTTCTATATGTCTAGACTTTCCATTATGCACTTCGCTGAATGCTCTTGCTAATGTGGCTTGGCTATCGCAATGTGTCGCATTACGCGAAAAACCGGCGGGAAAACAAGAACAACAGAGCCGCCACCGTGCGTTATTTATCCCAAAAGAGGGAAAGGAAACGCTCAGAGTAAACCTGGAAAGAACATGGTCTCGCGACCAAAGAGAATGGGATCGGGAGTCGGTTATGCGAAGGGAAGGTATTAGCACCCCTACGCATCCGTCGTACTCGACGGGATCCACGCACAAAAGGAAGGAAAATGGTTGCTAAAAACACTGCTCACAAACACACACACTGGCTGAAAGAGACACAGGAAAACAAACAAGACTGACTCGGCAGGATATCGCATCCTGTGCCTACTTAGTCTATCAGGCATAGACATCAGAGTCAAAGTAGTTCGGACTGGGGAAACGACACATGCTCGCTAGGATGTCGCATCCTATGCATACGTATCTTCTTTGGACGAAGAAGAATCAGAGCATTCGTAGCTCGGCTAACATGCACACAAACAAACACAGGAAAAGGCAAACGTGGAGCCCGAATGCCAATCACTGGACTTACATCAGCACCCAAACTAAAACACACACAAGAAGGCAAACGTGGAGCCCGAATGCCAATCACTGGACTTACATTAGCATCCGAACCAACAAACCCACACTAGAACCCGAATGCCACTCGATGGACTTACATCAACTTCCAAGCACACAACAACACAAAACAAAGACACAGGCGCCCGGAGAGATCTGCTCATCTCCTGCCTACGTACCTCATCTGGTATGAGGATCAGGGCGACGTAGTTCCCCTACGGAGGGACACAGGACTAGCCTAACCAAATAACAGAGGGAGACACAACTAGGGAGACTACGACTCGAGCCTAGATGTTATCATGCAAAATCATCCCTAAGTTAAGGTTTCTAGCTAACTTGCACAGGAAGCAAGCATATCCTAAACATGACTTGCACGGGAAGCAAGCCAAACCAAACCTAACTTGCACAGGAAGCAAGCTAAACTAAACCTAACTTGCACAGGAAGCAAGCTAAACTAAACCTAACTTGCACAGGAAGCAAGCTAAAGCAAACCCACAAGCACAAGTAACACACACTATATGCAAGCAATGGGCTCAATCAAGGTTAGGTTTTAGTCGAGGGGTCATATCAACCTCAACAAACAAACCACTGTAACTGGGTAGTGTTAGCTCTTAACCCTAACATTGAGAGTTAGGGTGAAGCTGATGAAAGGTGAGTGAAGATGAGACTTCACAGCTCTTATCCCTGGCCTGGGAGAGCTTAAGACAAGAATGTGTGGGTTCAGGAAGTGGGAACCCTTCTACACATTTGACACTGACTCAACTGTACAATTGTACAAGATCTTGGGTTGGTATCTGCAATGCATCAACACAGTGATGTGAGCAAAGCAAATGACACACAGAATAGCAGGGGATGGATTGCACATCCCTTGTATCTGCCAATGCCTCTTCACTTAGGAGGTCTTTGAATATGTACAAGGACAAAAGTAAACAAACACAAACATTGCCTCTTAAGGAGGACTTCAGACAGGTGCCTGGCCAAGTAACAGGCCAGGTCTTCCAGACTACATGGAGTAAGGAAGTTATACCTCAATGCAAATTGCTTATCAAGCAAAGCAAAGCAAAGTTCACAAGGAACTAATAGCAACTAAAGTACCTGAAATCAGTCAAACACAATTAGTATACCAGAAACAAAGTTAAAACAAGCAGCAAGAGTCAAACAGATAACACAGTCAATTAGATGTGCAAAGCACAAGCTCAAAGCAAGTGAGCTAAGCAACCTACAAAACACACAAGTTAGTTCATGATAAACCATCAAACTCAATTAACTTGTATTAATCTCTTTGAAGCATTTGCTGCTTAACCTGAAACAACAAGCTTAAACATGAGCAACAAGACCACTAGGACAAGCCTAGGGTCAAAAGGAGACAAAAAGTTTAAAACAGCAAGGGACAAGTGCCCAAAGTCAAAACAAATCAATCAAGAAGCAAACCCAAGTGGTTTCACACTCCTATCATTCACCATTATCATTTCACAAGCAAATTAGGTCAAAGCATGGCATATAGAACCTTGAAGAAGTCAACAGAATGACTCAACTCAAATTCAATCACAAACAATTCAAAAATTCCTCAAATAAATCATGATCAAACATCATCCACAACATGATAGGCATACCAAATTTCAGCTCATTTGGATCAAAGGAAGCAGGGAAATTAAATTCAGAAAGGCAAAGCAAGTTCAAGCATACTCATTCAAAGCATCAAAACATGCACCAAATTCAATTAATCATAAAACAGAACCAACACATGATAAATGAATGGGACTAAAGCCATGATGTACTTCAAGATGTTCACAATGCATATGTCAAATTTCAAGTCCATCCAATTAAGCATGAGAATTTCACAAATCATATGGCATCATGTGTCACAAAAGTCAACAATTTGGTCAAACATGGGAGAAATCATCAATCAAATAGGAAATGCATTCAACAATTCCAGAAAACTTCACACACATTCTCAACATGCACAAGTGTATTCATGCAAAAATCTAGACCATTTTGAGTTCAATAAGCAGGGTAATTAAAATCATGAAGTTGGACATGCATGGTGTGACACAAATTGTCACACCCCTATTCAAAAAATCATATCTCCATAACCAGCAATGAGAAAATTACAAACTCTACACCAAAATCACCATGAACATGTCTAGTTTAAGCACAAAAAATTTGAGAATCATTGGATAAAGTATCACCATTTCACAAGCAATTTGGTAAAGCATACACAAAATGGACAACATGAACAAACCCTAGAACATTTTAAAATCTACACATGAAAAAAATCTGGAAAAAATATCATAAAAAACTAGAGATCAAGAGAAGCAGTCCACAAAAAATCCCATGAAATTTGGATTAAAAATGAGCCACTTATGAATTTTTGAAGTTACCATGCCAAAATGAAATAAAAATTAAAAAGAAAATGGATTAATTAATTAAATAAACCGGCCAGTGGCAATGTTGTAAATAAATGGTCCCTTAAGTGAAACTCTGCGTTTCACTTAAGGAGGTGTCACGCAGGGAATGGTCACATGGCAATGTAACAGTGATTTCATGCAAACGCGTTTCCAGCAAGCCAAACACGATCAAACAGAAAATCTGGGCAATGAACAATTAGGGTTTTCACGCTACAGTGACGTGTTCATCATTTGGATGAACATTTTTCCCAAAAATTTGAAATGATTATACCAATCAAACCGTCTAACTACGTACAAACATAATCCAAACTTATTTTTCATCAATTCAGGCTATCAAAGAAGAACAAAGCAAAACACATTTGATAACACAACTTAAGATCCATGTATCTCTCTCAATACACAACCATTTGCCACGATTTAAAGTTCAAAATGATCAGCATGGAAAGACCTTTCTAAAGCATAGCATGATTTTGAAAATGGTGTGATTCGAATTCTTACAAAATTTGAAGAGCAGTGATGATTTGTGGTTGTTTGGCTATGTTTAGTCGAAACAGATGCGCAAGGAGGTTCCAGATGATGAATGGAGAATGAATTTTAGCTTAGCAACCTTTGGAACAGCTCCAATCGAAATCTGCCATGGATGAAGCTTCTTCCAACAGTCCACGAAAACAGCTTTACAGTTGTATGTTGTTGCTTGCAAGAGGCTCAAAAATGATGGTGGATGATGGAACAACTAACCAAGGCTCGAGCTCTTTGAGATTTTTCAGAAAAAGTTCCAAGTGAGGAGATGAGAATTTGAGAGCAAAATGAAATTTGATCTGGTTTGTGTGTTGTGGCTAGGGTTTCTCCAACAGAAATGAGCACTATATACTCTGATTAGTGAAGCTTAAGTTTGGTTAATGGAAATGATAAGTGGAATTTGGCTTAATGAAGTGTTTTTGACAATTGCTAAAAAACCAACCAATTTGCATGGGGTGCATGGCTAATGGACGAAAATGGGCCTCAAACAAATTCCAAATATGATTTCTGAACCTTTGTAATTGGTATAATGCATTGGAAATGAATTATTTGAAAGTCCATTTTTCAACTCACCTCTTTTTTTAATTCATGTACTTGGAAAAAGGCCATTTTGAATGAAAGATTTTTGGTGAATTGTGATGAAAGATTTGGATAGAGCACATCAAATATGACTTGTAGCAAAAAACCCCACCCAATTTGGCCAAATGGTTTGGAAGATATGCCACTTTGAAGTTCAAAAATTCTTGAGAATGATTTGATCATAACTTGCCAACCATAAATGAGAAATGAGTGTTCTTGGACTTTTTGGAAAGGTGAGAGCAAGATCTTCAACTTTCATTTTGGACAAAATTTCATTTGAATCTTGTATGATGATGTAAATTTGAGGAGAAAAACTTTCTATTTTTGGCAATTTCCATTTACAAGTCACCTGCCATTTTAGGAAACTTTTTGTCTGACTTTATTTTCTCCAATCTTGATCTTTGAAATGACAAATGAGACTTGTATGGACATGAATGAACCCTTTCAAACCATCTCCCACCTTGAAATCCATAAAATCAGGCACAGTTGACCACAGTTGACCAAAGTTGACTTTCTAGGGTTTCTGGTGGACTGAACAATGACTGATGACTTCTGAGCACCCAATCCTTGACCAAATCACTTCAAAAGGACCCCTAGGTCATGTGAACATGTTGGACCAACCCTAGGGCCTTGTCTCAATGGAAATTGTACTTGCTTGCTTGATTGACTGATCTCCTGACCAATTTGACCTAATTTGTCAGTTGAACTTGCACTTGGGCAAAGGACAATGCAATGCTATGCAATGGACTATGTTATGTTAATGACCTAATATGAGAATGCATGTACACAAGGTAGGTGCAAATTTGAGGTGCTACAGCTGCCCCTATTCAATCAGCTGGGAACCTGAACGGATGAGAGCAACGGCTGTCAGACTTTCAGGGTACACAGGGATTGAATACCAAAGAACCGTAGAAATTTGCACACCGCTGGGAATTTTTTTGTTTTCTTTCTTTTTTTTTCTTCTCAAAAGTACAGGCACATCCAAACATCGACACACGATGACTGGGATCAGAAATCACAACTAGATGCCAACGGACAACTAGGAAAAACTCAACGTTTACCAAGACCAACGGAGAGGTAACCAACTGGGGACGACCAGGAAAAACTCGACGTTTACCAAGACCAACGGAGAGGTAACCATACATTAATGAATGACTGGAAGAGATACAACCATACGTCAACGGACGAAATGGGAAAAACTCAACATTTACCAAGACCAACGGGGAGGTAACCCAACTGGGGACGACCAGGAAAAACTCGACGTTTATCGAAACCAACGGAGAGGTAACCAGACATCTACTGATGAATGGGACGACTCGACCAGACATTTACTGATGAATGGGAGAAAATTCGATGTTTACCGACATCGAAAGATGATGTTTACTGACACCAAAAAAGATCGACCAGACATTTACTGATGAATGGGAAGACTCGACCAGACATTTACTGATGAATGGGAGAAGCTCGACGTTTATCGACACCAACGGAGAAGGAGACCAGACAGGACGTTTACCGACGACTCTACTGGGGATCAACCAGACATTAATGAATGACTGGGGAATAGGATATACAATCAGACGTCAACGGACGAATGAGAAAAACTCGACGTTTATCGAAACCAACGGAGAGGTAAATCCGCATGGGGAAGGGTACAACTAGACGTCACAGGACGAATAGGAAAAACTCGACGTTTATCGACACCAACAGAGAGGAGGAAACTCTGAGGGTAATCATCTGGTATTACCAAATGATCTGTGAGGAATAAGCAACTATACGTCATCGGACATACAGGAAAAACTCGACGTTTATCGAAACCAACGGAGAGGTAAATCCGCATGGGGAAGGGTACAACTAGACGTCATAGGACGAATAGGAAAAACTCGACGTTTATCGACACCAACGGAGAGGAGGAAACTCTGAGGGTAATCATCTGGTATTACCAAATGATCTGTGAGGAATAAGCAACTATACGTCATCGGACGTACAGGAAAAACTCGACGTTTATCGACACCAACAGAGAGGAGTACTGGGGATAATGAACACAACCAAATCATCAACGGATGATCGGGAAAAACTCGACATTTATCGACACCAACGGAGAGGAGAAATCTTCACTAGGGAAGGGAGGACGACGTTACGAACATCGAACGATGAAGTTTACCGACATCAAAAGAAGACCAGACACTTACGCATGACTGGGAAAGCACCGAAAGATGGTGTTTACCGACACCAAAGAAAACCAGACACTTACGCATGACTGGGAAATCACCGAAAGATGGTGTTTACCGACACCAAAGAAAAATAACACACACGGGTGTCGACAGGATACTGACATCTGCAAGATGACAGGGCAAGGCTGAACACTTGCAGGGGGTCTCACCGGGGAGAAACAGGCTTTCCTTTCACCAACGGATGAGGAAATAAACCTCTCTGAGGGGTATCACTCCTGAACACCGTCAGGAGCAACTCTAGCAAACGTGCTGTACAGATGTTGAACAGTAATCCGTCTCTGCCGGGGACACGGTCTGATTAGGGTTTCGAACACATGAATGCATATGTTTGAATTTTTCTATGGTGTAATGCTCCATATGAATGGAAATGCTACGCGTTTGAGGATGCGATGATCACTATATGCCAAATGCAAATGATGAAAAACTCTGGCTGGGGAGCCAACACTGATCAGATACTCCAACTCTGTGGGGAGACTCTTATCGGAGAAAGCACCGACTTCTCACTCATGCTAGAGAAAACAACACTGTTGCTGGGGAAAGAATAAACTCCGCCGGGGGGTACGTCCTTCATCATATCCGAATCCACTCGGGGACTCTGCTTGAGAAGCAACCAATATGACTCCGCTGGGGAATCAACAAACAACTCGTTGGGGAGTAAACAAGGCAACTCTGCCGGGGAATGATAAAGCGACTTCGCTGGGGAAGACTCAACCAATCTTCAGGTAGGATAAACTCTACTACAGGGGATAACTGCTACTCCGCTGGGGACGACCCACGCAATCCACAGGTAGGATAGAATCAGCCGGGGATGCAGCTGCTACGGAAAACTCATCCTATCCACAGGTAGGATAAACCCTGCTGGAGATATATTTCTTTGAAACCCGCTCCGCTCGGGGAACTTGCTGAGGAAAGACCCACACCATCCTGCTGAGGAAAGCAACTCTGGTGGGGAAGACGTTCACGGCCATACTGGGGATAACAGTACCTCAAACCCAACTGCTGGGGAACACCTCCACTGGGTAACAGGTTTACTCTGCTGAAAATACAATATCCTTCCACCTCAGTGGGGAACCCAACTGGGGAAGCACCTGCCAGGCATTCAGCTGGGGTAGGCAATCCTTAGATCTGTTGGGGAATAGCAGGCACTATCCACAGACACTTCTGCAGGGGAACATAGCTCTGATAGCTTCCATACTGACTTGGGGAAATGTCTGCTGGGGAATCACGTTCAACCCTGCTGAGGAGGTCCTGATCTTGGCATATGCCGCGGAGTCAACACCCTCAAACCCACTGGGGAGATACAACTTATTTGACATAGGATGCCGGTCGATTCATCGAACACTGGTAATCATCATCTCACCACAGTGTCGACTTTCTACTCTTGAGAACTCCCAGACTCGTCTGGATTTTTCTGCTCCATCATCTTGCATTCTCGAATCGTCCGTACTCCACGGAGATCGAACTCCTGGGATTCAAGCAAACTTTCCAAACATCAGATTTTGAAGAGTCTTCTTGATTAACCTTCCAAGATCGTCGTCTTAATCCCTCATCGTCTTTTCACCGTTCATCTATCCCTTGCCCCTGATCAGGTTCTGCAGGGATTTCTTGTCAAAAGGGTTCACATTACCACCGGCAAGTGAATGAAGATATCTAACGGTACCTGCACAAGAGATCGTCAGATAAAAGCGTGCCCCAGGCGTTCCAATATTTCAACACTTAGGTCACTCAAACTTCCGAATAAGATTTCCAGATTTCAATCTCATAAGCATGCATCGAAAGGGATCTCTATGTTTCAAAAATGCAAATATTCTTATCAAAATAACGGATGTTTTCATAATCAAAACGGTAATGACACAAAAACAAAATTTATTTGACTGAACACACACTTTATTGACTGAAACAAAAGGTGGCTCAAAACTGAGCGACGCACAGGAAGCAAACCCTGGAAAGAGGTGATTGCATACAAAAAGGAAAAATATATCCTAATGGCAATGCGAAACCATGATCTCATCGGGTTCCAACTCGGTCACACCTCATATGTCCTCAAGATTTACCGCACTTTCTGTTTGCTGAACAAGACGCTTCCGATCGATCTCTGTCGGAGATTATCCAAGTGTATCTTCCAATATTTCAAACGATCATGCTGGACGCAGTTGTTCGTTCAATCCCTCTTTTGCCTGGACCGCCCTTTCGGGTTTCAGTCCACCGGGATACCCTTTTTTGCCCAAGTCGCCCTTGTGGGGTTTTCAACTTGCCGGGTGTACAAATTCTTTTCATTTTATATCCCTAATTTTTGCCCGAACCTCTCTCTTTTTTCTTTGGTTCGCCGGGATGCCCTTTTTTGCCTGGACCCTTTTATTCTTTTTTGTCCAGCGGGTCTCTTTCACGAAGTATTTTTTAACTGCGTCCGCATTCATGGAAAATCTTCGTCATCCGTGGTCGTCAAGAACATGGCCTGGTATGAGAAAACCTCCTTAACCACGAATGGACACTCATAACTGTTTATCCATTTGCCCCACGATCGTCTTGAGGAGGAAGGATCCTTTTCAACACCACATCTCTTCCATGCTACCCACGAGGTCGCACTTCTCGGTTAACAACACGCTTCATTTACTGGGTACAACTGCCCCATGACAAGTAACTGTCAGCCTCTTTTCTCAATCAGGCTCAACGTGTCATACCGAGTCCTCATCCACTCGCCCTTTTCTAACTTCTCGTCCGTCCGGACTCTCCACAATGAGATCTAGCCTCCAGCAGGCAATATCACTTCCATCCCATACTAAATGAGGAAGGTGTTGCCCTAGTAGATGCACGTACCGAAGTATGACACTCAGGATACCAACTTCGTACTCAGCCACCGTCGTTGGTGCATTCCAAATGTTATCGGGGAAGCACTAGCTCACTCACTTTAAACTCCCCATCAGACATCAGAATCCGTTCGGATTCAGGGTCAGGCCCCTCCTCCGGGATCGGTCACTCTCAATCTTTTGATTTGAGTACCTCGAGATGTCCTCATCAGGGAACTCAGACTTCCTTGGTTGATAATCACCAATGGGTTGCCGGGCGAGATGATCATACAGTACACTCCCCTTGATTGCTTTCTGAGCGGTGTACTGAATATTGTATCCAATCAACATCATTTGTCCTCTCGCAACCTGTTCGGTCATGCTGACTTCTCAAACCTATACTTGATCAGATCCATTTTGGAAATTCACGAAGTGGTATGAACCAGCATATACTGTCTCAGTCGGCGAGCAGCCTATGCCAAAGTACAGCGAATTTTATCGAGCAGTGAATGTATTGTTTCACAGTCGATAAACCCTTTGCTAAGGTAAATTGCATGCTCTTTTCGACCAGACTCGTCATGCTGACTCAGTACGCACCTCATAGACCCCTCGAGGGCTGCCAAGTACCAGATTAACAATTGTTTCTTCCATGGAAGGTATCGGAATCAGAGGTTCCTGCCACTTATTTTTCTTTCCGATGCCCCTTGGCAATCATTATTCTACCTGACCAATTGATATCTTTCTTTTTTGTTTGTTTTTGGTTCAGGCGTTTCTTACACTTTTTCTTTTCTTTTCTTTTTTTTTTTTTTTTAGCAGGATCGACCTCGATTCCTCTTATCCGCTCACAATAAACCTCGGCAGCTTACTGGACAGCACTCCACAAGTGCACTCATTCGAACTCATCAGTATGAGTTATCTCAACCCGTCAAACAACTTGATCAAGTCCATCGGATGCCCTTCTCTGCTTGGGACTTTGCCATCATGTCATCAGCATGGCACGTGATACCACGGTGAATCATATCATGAAACAAAGTCGCTCCGACGCGTGGCACTGATGTGCTGCTTCTCTAGAGGACAGTCTTCTCTCGATGGTAGCTTGTGCCCCACAACCTAGGTACTCCCCCCAGGTGTATCTTGATACAGCCATGTGAAGATATTACAACCTCTTCCCACAGGGCTACCATTCTGCTCTCGACTCGCCTCATACCTCGGCGGTACCTGGAATAACAATCTTGACTCGCTCCTCGTGCGGTTGAGTCACCTTCTCCTCTTGTTTCGACAACCTGGCTAATCCCAGCAGATCACAATCTTCTTCTCCTTCTTCTTTGGCATGATAGATCGGATGGTCGAAGTCATACAGAGATGTAACCAAATTGTTATCGATGAGATCAGGAGGGTCATCACTTTTGAGGTTGGAACGAGACAAATTCAAAAGGAAATAGAACGAAAAACATTGCCATTTATTTGTTTTTAAAACTGCAAAATTAAATGAAAAACAGGGAACACCGCTTTTAACTACAAAAACATCCATTTATTACTGATGCAAAATGTTGCAAAATGAAACACATGAGGTGGCCCTTACAATGGACCATTACGTTTCGGGCAAAACGTATGGCTTTCATGCAAACAAAATTAAAAATCCAGAAATGCTACACTTCCGGATGAGCGACAGTGATGCTTTTGGAGACCTTCCAGTTACCTAGTACGCACGACTTTATCCATGCCTCGAGCTCACGGTCACAGTCAGTCTTTTCACTCACTGAACAAGCATGATTAGGATCCAGCATTCTTGCACTGACAAAGAGGTACGGAGGACGACATCCTCTGTTGGGTCTAGACGACTCTTGATCCGGCTGATAACCGACCCCAAACATGTCTGCTTTTACCACAATGTCGATGATCCTTCCCCAGCCTTGGGCCTCTCTGTTCTTCACCACTTCCAGAGCTTGTTTATAAGAAGAAATGGACAACTTCTTCTCTTTCTCAACAACAAGGGCATTCTCTACCTGGACGGTTTCAACTGCCAGACTGGGTGCCCTACATCTTACATCGTCCATTTCTACTTTCTTCATCTTCTGGGTCGTGTCTTTCATCAATACACACCCCTCTGTGGTGACGGTCGCACAACAGATATCAACAACAGGGAAAGCTCCATCCTGCATCAGAGATTTTGGGACCACAGACATCGGAACCTTTAACTGATTCTCCTCAGCCACTTCCATTCCTCTCTTGTTCTTTTTCACCATCTTTACCTTTACAGGACCCTGCCTGGGTACGGGGTTGACATCCTCATTCATTATCTGTGCCAAGCTGATAGTCTTGGAGTCCACCATATCTTGGACGATATTCTTAAAAGCTCTACAACCCTCAATGTTGTGTCCGGGTGCCCCAGAGTGAAACTCGCACTTGGCACTCTCATCATAGTTTGCAGGCCTCCGCTGCTGTTCTATAGGAATCAAAATCCTCGGCCGAACTAATCCCAGATCCCTCAACCTCTTGAACAGAAGGGTATAAGTCACGGGTGGCTCCTCAAACTGACGATCCTCCTTCTTCTTCTTCACCTGGCTCTTAGCTCTCGGTGCCTTCTGTTGAGGTGGCAGTTGTTGCTGTTGAGCAGGTGGATTACTGACAGGAGTGGTTACAGTGGCAGCATAAGGGTGATAACGATCTTTACTACGTTCTTTCTTTGCTGGCACACCAACTGGCTCAACCTCCTTCTTGAATGGACCACTGTCGGAGGGTTTCTTTGCTACAGTACCAGAAGGTTTGTTCACTTCGAAGGACGGAGCCTTCCCCTGAACTTTCTCCACTATCAGCCACTTCTCAATCTTTTCCAATCTCTCAGACATGGCTTTCTGCCCCAAGGCAAGCCCTTGCACAACACTGAACAAGTCCCTCATCATCTCTTTCAGTTCAAGGATGTCAGCGTTGGGAAGATCCATCAGCTTGGATTTGCTGACCCCAGCAAGTTATCTGAACTGACGAGCTATGCGCCCCGGTTGAACACTGAAACCTACAAAACAGCAAATGGGTTAGTATGACTCACACATGCGATGTCTGTCCGTACTAGGAATATTCTGTCCTTTGATTCCGGTTTCATCGAGATAGATAAAATTTTATCAACAACATTCTGACATCTGGATGTCTCTCAACCTGAGTCTCAATTAAAAATAATGGACCCTGAGCACGGACATACATGAGTTGAATGCAGATGAATGTGAAATGATATGATGCAAATGCATGAATGCAGGCCACTGTGCCACCAAGTCATCTGTAGACCCATTAGGTCTCTGAACCAGTCACAGTTATCTGAAGGACTAGGTCACCATAAATCCAACTTGGGGAGTTCCGAAATAAACGGAACCGGAGATTACATCAATATCATCACAGGAACATCCACTGAACGGACGACAACCGGATCCTCTGAACAAGTACTCTCAACTCAACCTGGGGCTCCGAAATAAACGGAACCCGCTGATAAACCACGGACAGAACTCTGGCGTCCCAGAAATAAATGTCCACAATTCACAGTCACCATCAGTACCAAGAGTCACCAACAAGTCACCAACAAATCAGCAACTGTACCTGTAATGATCATTCCCTCCCCACTCACGGGTGTCATCTAGGCCAGGGTAAGGTCGAGAGAAACGCAGCATAAATAACCTTTCGCAGAATATCATCATATACACACCCGAAGTATGTAACGATAATATCCCACCAGGGTCTGAACTGCTCGTGATATCAATGTTCCGCTAAGTGGCGCATACCACCCGCTTCCCATGAATCACTCTATTCCTAGGGTTCCTAGATTTCACTCATGGCCTGGGTATTGGGCCTTTTACCTCGAGTAACTCCCACCCCTAAATCAGAGAGACACAGCACAACCAGCAGATGAATATGAATGAATGCAAACATTAATGCACACAATAAATGCAAACAATAAATGCACATATATACAAATGAATGCAATGAATAACAACACAAAGCAACCACAGCCCTAACCTAGAGAACGCTAGGAGAGACTCGCTTAGGGAAGATGGACCAGCAAGAGGTCAACTTCTCTGAATCCCCAGCAGAGTCGCCAGCTGTCGCATTACGCGAAAAACCGGCGGGAAAACAAGAACAACAGAGCCGCCACCGTGCGTTATTTATCCCAAAAGAGGGAAAGGAAACGCTCAGAGTAAACCTGGAAAGAACATGGTCTCGCGACCAAAGAGAATGGGATCGGGAGTCGGTTATGCGAAGGGAAGGTATTAGCACCCCTACGCATCTGTCGTACTCGACGGGATCCACGCACAAAAGGAAGGAAAATGGTTGCTAAAAACACTGCTCACAAACACACACACTGGCTGAAAGAGACACAGGAAAACAAACAAGACTGACTCGGCAGGATATCGCATCCTGTGCCTACTTAGTCTATCAGGCATAGACATCAGAGTCAAAGTAGTTCGGACTGGGGAAACGACACATGCTCGCTAGGATGTCGCATCCTATGCATACGTATCTTCTTTGGACGAAGAAGAATCAGAGCATTCGTAGCTCGGCTAACACGCACACAAACAAACACAGGCAAAGGCAAACGTGGAGCCCGAATGCCAATCACTGGACTTACATCAGCATCCAAACCAAAACACACACAAGAAGGCAAACGTGGAGCCCGAATGCCAATCACTGGACTTACATCAGCATTCGAACCAACAAACCCACACTAGAACCCGAATGCCACTCGATGGACTTACATCAGCTTCCAAGCACACAACAACACAAAACAAAGACACAGGCGCCCGGAGAGATCTGCTCATCTCCTGCCTACGTACCTCATCTGGTATGAGGATCAGGGCGACGTAGTTCCCCTACGGAGGGACACAGGACTAGCCTAACCAGATAACAGAGGGAGACACAACTAGGGAGACTACGACTCGAGCCTAGATGTTATCATGCAAAATCATCCCTAAGTTAAGGTTTCTAGCTAACTTGCACAGGAAGCAAGCCTATCCTAAACATGACTTGCACGGGAAGCAAGCCAAACCAAACCTAACTTGCACAGGAAGCAAGCTAAACTAAACCTAACTTGCACAGGAAGCAAGCTAAACTAAACCTAACTTGCACAGGAAGCAAGCTAAAGCAAACCCACAAGCACAAGTAACACACACTATATGCAAGCAATGGGCTCAATCAAGGTTTGGTTTTAGTCGAGGGGTCATATCAACCTCAACAAACAAACCACTGTAACTGGGTAGTGTTAGCTCTTAACCCTAACATTGAGAGTTAGGGTGAAGCTGATGAAAGGTGAGTGAAGATGAGACTTCACAGCTCTTATCCCTGGCCTGGGAGAGCTTAAGACAAGAATGTGTGGGTTCAGGAAGTGGGAACCCTTCTACACATTTGACACTGACTCAACTGTACAATTGTACAAGATCTTGGGTTGGTATCTGCAATGCATCAACACAGTGATGTGAGCAAAGCAGATGACACACAGAATAGCAGGGGATGGATTGCACATCCCTTGTATCTGCCAATGCCTCTTCACTTAGGAGGTCTTTGAATATGTACAAGGACAAAAGTAAACAAACACAAACATTGCCTCTTAAGGAGGACTTCAGACAGGTGCCTGGCCAAGTAACAGGCCAGGTCTTCCAGACTACATGGAGTAAGGAAGTTATACCTCAATGCAAATTGCTTATCAAGCAAAGCAAAGCAAAGTTCACAAGGAACTAATAGCAACTAAAGTACCTGAAATCAGTCAAACACAATTAGTATACCAGAAACAAAGTTAAAACAAGCAGCAAGAGTCAAACAGATAACACAGTCAATCAGATGTGCAAAGCATAAGCTCAAAGCAAGTGAGCTAAGCAACCTACAAAACACACAAGTTAGTTCATGATAAACCATCAAACTCAATTAACTTGTATTAATCTCTTTGAAGCATTTGCTGCTTAACCTGAAACAACAAGCTTAAACATGAGCAACAAGACCACTAGGACAAGCCTAGGGTCAAAAGGAGACAAAAAGTTTAAAACAGCAAGGGACAAGTGCCCAAAGTCAAAACAAATCAATCAAGAAGCAAACCCAAGTGGTTTCACACTCCTATCATTCACCATTATCATTTCACAAGCAAATTAGGTCAAAGCATGGCATATAGAACCTTGAAGAAGTCAACAGAATGACTCAACTCAAATTCAATCACAAACAATTCAAAAATTCTTCAAATAAATCATGATCAAACATCATCCACAACATGATAGGCATACCAAATTTCAGCTCATTTGGATCAAAGGAAGCAGGGAAATTAAATTCAGAAAGGCAAAGCAAGTTCAAGCATACTCATTCAAAGCATCAAAACATGCACCAAATTCAATTAATCATAAAACAGAACCAACACATGATAAATGAATGGGACTAAAGCCATGATGTACTTCAAGATGTTCACAATGCATATGTCAAATTTCAAGTCCATCCAATTAAGCATGAGAATTTCACAAATCATATGGCATCATGTGTCACAAAAGTCAACAATTTGGTCAAACAGGGGAGAAATCATCAATCAAATAGGAAATGCATTCAACAATTCCAGAAAACTTCACACACATTCTCAACATGCACAAGTGTATTCATGCAAAAATCTAGACCATTTTGAGTTCAATAAGCAGGGTAATTAAAATCATGAAGTTGGACATGCATGGTGTGACACAAATTGTCACACTCCTATTCAAAAAATCATATCTCCACAACCAGCAATGAGAAAATTACAAACTCTACACCAAAATCACCATGAACATGTCTAGTTTAAGCACAAAAAATTTGAGAATCATTGGATAAAGTATCACCATTTCACAAGCAATTTGGTAAAGCATACACAAAATGGACAACATGAACAAACCCTAGCACATTTTAAAATCTACACATGCAAAAAATCTGGAAAAAATATCATAAAAAACTAGAGATCAAGAGAAGCAGTCCACAAAAAATCCCATGAAATTTGGATTAAAAATGAGCCACTTATGAATTTTTGAAGTTACCATGCCAAAATGAAATAAAAATTGAAAAGAAAATGGATTAATTAATTAAATAAACCGGCCAGTGGCAATGTTGTAAATAAATGGTCCCTTAAGTGAAACTCTGCGTTTCACTTAAGGAGGTGTCGCGCAGGGAATGGTCACATGGCAATGTAATAGTGATTTCATGCAAACGCGTTTCCAGCAAGCCAAACACGATCAAACAGAAAATCTGGGCAATGAACAATTAGGGTTTTCACGCTACAGTGACGTGTTCATCATTTGGATGAACATTTTTCTCAGAAATTTGAAATGATTATACCAATCAAACCGTCTAACTACGTACAAACATAATCCAAACTTATTTTTCATCAATTCAGGCTATCAAAGAAGAACAAAGCAAAACACATTTGACAACACAACTTAAGATCCATGTATCTCTCTCAATACACAACCATTTTCCACGATTTAAAGTTCAAAATGATCAGCATGGAAAGATCTTTCTAAAGCATAGCATGATTTTGAAAATGGTGTGATTCGAATTCTTACCAAATTTGAAGAGCAGTGATGATTTGTGGTTGTTTGGCTATGTTTAGTCGAAGCAGATGCGCAAGGAGGTTCCAGATGATGAATGGAGAATGAA
The DNA here is from genome assembly GCF_024323335.1 of Lathyrus oleraceus. Lineage (NCBI taxonomy): Eukaryota > Viridiplantae > Streptophyta > Magnoliopsida > Fabales > Fabaceae > Lathyrus > Lathyrus oleraceus. Next base: position 144,322,699 of record NC_066579.1, on the reverse strand, counting down.
TTTTAGCTTAGCAACCTTTGGAACAGCTCCAATCGAAATCTGCCATGGATGAAGCTTCTTCCAACAGTCCACGAAAACAGCTTTACAGTTGTATGTTGTTGCTTGCAAGAGGCTCAAAAATGATGGTGGATGATGGAACAACTAACCAAGGCTCGAGCTCTTTGAGATTTTTCAGAAAAAGTTCCAAGTGAGGAGATGAGAATTTGAGAGCAAAATGAAATTTGATCTGGTTTGTGTGTTGTGGCTAGGGTTTCTCCAACAGAAATGAGCACTATATACTCTGATTAGTGAAGCTTAAGTTTGGTTAATGGAAATGATAAGTGGAATTTGGCTTAATGAAGTGTTTTTGACAATTGCTAAAAAACCAACCAATTTGCATGGGGTGCATGGCTAATGGACGAAAATGGGCCTCAAACAAATTCCAAATATGATTTCTGAACCTTTGTAATTGGTATAATGCATTGGAAATGAATTATTTGAAAGTCCATTTTTCAACTCACCTCTTTTTTTAATTCATGTACTTGGAAAAAGGCCATTTTGAATGAAAGATTTTTGGTGAATTGTGATGAAAGATTTGGATAGAGCACATCAAATATGACTTGTAGCAAAAAACCCCACCCAATTTGGCCAAATGGTTTGGAAGATATGCCACTTTGAAGTTCAAAAATTCTTGAGAATGATTTGATCATAACTTGCCAACCATAAATGAGAAATGAGTGTTCTTGGACTTTTTGGAAAGGTGAGAGCAAGATCTTCAACTTTCATTTTGGACAAAATTTCATTTGAATCTTGTATGATGATGTAAATTTGAGGAGAAAAACTTTCTATTTTTGGCAATTTCCATTTACAAGTCACCTGCCATTTTAGGAAACTTTTTGTCTGACTTTATTTTCTCCAATCTTGATCTTTGAAATGACAAATGAGACTTGTATGGACATGAATGAACCCTTTCAAACCATCTCCCACCTTGAAATCCATAAAATCAGGCACAGTTGACCACAGTTGACCAAAGTTGACTTTCTAGGGTTTCTGGTGGACTGAACAATGACTGATGACTTTTGAGCACCCAATCCTTGACCAAATCACTTCAAAAGGACCCCTAGGTCATGTGAACATGTTGGACCAACCCTAGGGCCTTGTCTCAATGGAAATTGTACTTGCTTGCTTGATTGACTGATCTCCTGACCAATTTGACCTAATTTGTCAGTTGAACTTGCACTTGGGCAAAGGACAATGCAATGCTATGCAATGGACTATGTTATGTTAATGACCTAATATGAGAATGCATGTACACAAGGTAGGTGCAAATTTGAGGTGCTACACAATGTATCATCACTTTTGAGACATTGTCTTTAGCCAATGGAACTTCCAACAGAAGATCCCTCAACCATTCCGCTTCTTGACCGGCGGAAGCGAGAGCCACGAACTCTGATTCCATGGTCGAAAGTGTAATGCATGTTTGTTTCTTGCTCTTCCAAGAAATTGCTCCACCAGCAAGTGTAAATATCCATCCAGTTGTAGATTTATGGTCTCCAATATTAGATATCCAACTCGCATCAGTGTATCCTTCTAATATGGCAGGGAACATTCCATAGTGAAGACCAAGGTCCTTGGTTTTCAGTAGATAGCCAAAAATCCTTGTAATTTCCTTCCAATGTTCATTACTTGGATTACTAGTAAATCGACTCATTTTACTGACTGCAAATGATATGTCGGGTCTAGTACATTGCATTAGGTACATTAGACACCCTATTGCACTTGCATATTCCAATTGAGCCACTGATCTTCCATTATTCTTTTGAAGTTTGTTGGCATGATCAAATGGAGTGGTTACTTCCTTAAAGTTTAGATGTTTAAACTTATCAAGCATTTTCTCAATATAGTGGGTTTGACTAAGTTCATAACCCCCACTATTTCGCTTAACCTTGATCCCTAAAATTGTGCCAACAAGTCCAAGATCTTTCATCTTGAAAGTGGATGTTAGAAACTTCTTTGTTTCTAAGATTCCTTTTAAATCATTACTAATGATCAACATATCGTCGACATAGAGACAAAGGAATATTACAGTGGTTTTGGACGTCTTTGTGTATAAACACTTGTCACAAGAATTAGGAATAAATCCATTTGAGAGTATTACAGAGTCAAATTTTTGATGCCACTGTTTTGGTGCTTGTTTTAGTCCGTATAAGGATTTAAAAAGTTTACACACCTTTTGTTCATTTCCAGGAAGCAGGTAGCCTTCCGGTTGTTCCATGTAGATTTCCTCATCGAGATCTCCATTTAGGAACGCTGTTTTAACATCCATCTGATGGATTATAAGATCATTCAAAGATGCTAAGGCAAACAACAATCTAATAGTAGTTGTTCTTGCTACTGGTGCGTATGTGTCGAAGTAATCTATGCCTTCTTTCTGTCTAAATCCTTTTGCCACTAATCTGGCTTTATAAGTGTTTAGAGTACCATCACTATGGTATTTCTTCTTAAACACCCACTTGCATCCAATGGGCCTTGATCCCTTAGGTAAGTCAACAAGTTCCCAAGTGTGGTTTGATACAATTGAATCCATTTCATCTTGGATAGCATCTTTCCAAAAAGTGGAGTCCCTTGAAGTTATTGCTTCCTTATAAGTTTTTGAATCATCTTCCACTTGAAGAATAATCGGAATGCGTTGAACAAAGTTCTTACAATTTCCCTCAACAAGATAAAAGGAAATAGATTGAAAATCAATCTCATCTGGTCCTAGATTCTTTGTTTTCCGAATTCTCTTGCTTATCCTAGGCTCGGGTTGTGGTTCAATGATTATAGGAGTGCCTTCAGTTTGTATTTCTACAATCCGAGAAGAGTTATCTTCATGAGATTCTTTATTAGTGGCCGACTCCGATCCTTTATCCTTTGTGATAAGATTTTCAAAGAATTCTACATCCCGGGATTCAACAATTACATTAGATTCTAAATTTAAGAGTCTATATGCTTTACTGTGTTGTGCATATCCTACAAAAGCACATCTTATTCCTCGAGGACCCAACTTGGTTCTTTTAGGGTCCATGTTTTTGTAGTATGCCACACACCCCCACACTTTAAAGTAACCGATATTTGGCGCTCTGCCTTTCCATGACTCATATGGAGATATACCAGTTTTCTTTAACGGAATTCTATTGATTATATGACAGGCGGACAATAATGCCTCACCCCACAAGTTAAGGGGTAATTTAGAATGCATCAACATGGCATTCATCATCTCTTGATATGTTCGATTCTTTCTTTCTGCCATGCCATTTTGTGGCGGTGTTCGTGGTGCCGAACATTCATGTATTATACCGTGCTCTTCATAGAATGCATCAAATTCAATTGAAAAGTATTCGCCGCCCCTATCACTTCTAAGGACCTTTATACTTTTATTTAATTGATTTTCGACTTCTGCTTTATAAGTCTTAAAGGCATTAAATGCATCATCTTTATGCTTTAAGAGATATACATGAGTGTATCTAGAGGAATCGTCTATGAATGTAATAAAGTATCTATTTCCTCCACGTGTCAACATGCCATTAAATTCGCACAAATCTGAGTGCACAAGATCAAGTAATTTCGTTTTCCTTTCAACACTTTTGAAAGGCTTCTTAATCATTTTTGATTCAACACATAATTCACATTTTTTGAAATCCTTTATATTACATGAAATTAGTCCAGATTTAATTAGTCTCTTCATAGAACTAATACCACAATGTGCTAATCTATTATGCCATAAAGAAACGGAATCAAGCATGTAAGCGGAATTAGAAATTTCATTAATAATATTATCATTAGTACATAGTTTGATCATTCCCTCTGCGGAATATCCTTTTCCAATGAATACACCATTACGGGTCAAAATAAGTTTGCCCGATTCATATACAGATTTAATACTCGGTTTTCCCAATAAATCCCCACTAACAAGATTCCTATTCATGTCTGGAACATGAAGCACACTTACAAGTGTAACTTTCTTTCCAGAAGTGAAGTTAAGTTCGACCGAACCGGTTCCAACAACTTTAGAGCGGACTTCATTTCCCATTTGTACCTCTTGTCCATCAATTGCTTCAGAATAGGTTTTGAATGCAACCTTGTCATAAGTAACATGCACCGTAGCACAAGTGTCATACCACCAACCTTGAACTTTTCCTTTGATTGCCATAATTTCGCTCACTGTAGCAATTATGTCATCATCTGATCGAATTGCATTGATCTCATTTTTTGCTTTATTTTGTCTGCAATCTCGAGCATAGTGTCCAGGTTTACCGCATACGAAACATCCGTTCTTTGGACCTTTATGACCGCCAGAGTTCTTGAACTTGTTATGTTCTTTCTTTGGTCCAAGATGACTCTTCATGCCATCATGTCTCTTCTTTCCCTTGTTGGTCACAGCGTTTGTTTTGAAATGAGTAGGGGGTTCTGATTTCTCCCTCTCCTTCGATTCCTCCTCGATTCGAAGATGTTTCTGAATTTTCTCCAAGGAGAAGTCCTCGGAACTGTGCAACAATTTCTTTCGGTAGCCTTTCCATGAAGGTGGTAATTTTGCAATAATTGCACCGACTTGGAAGGTCTCAGGGATGTCTATTTTTACTGCCTTTATTTTATTGACCAGAACTTGCAATTCATGCACTTGGGGAAGAATGGGCTTAGAATCTAAGAATTTAAAATCGAAATATTTAGATATTAAGAACTTCTTCGTACCTTCATCTTCAGCCTTGAACTTGAATTCTAGTGTCTTCCATATTTCTGTTGCCGATGGATTGTCTGTGTAGAGGTCGTAGAGACGATCAGATAAAGTATTCAGAATGTGTCCACGGCAAAGCAGTTCGTCCTCCTTGCGTTTCTTGCGCTCCTTCTTGAGTTCTTCCGAATCATTTTCTGTTGGTTCAGGTATTGGTTGTAGGTCGGGATCAAGAACATAGTGAACCTTCAGGGCAGTCAATAGGAATGTCATCTTGTCTTGCCATCTTGTGTAATTTGTTCCATCAAATCGATCTAACTTGACAAGATCCTGGTTCATCACTTTGATGCTTGAAACAGCAGCGTCTGAAGCCATTATTTTACTAATACTTTTAAGATTGTTAGAAAATTCGGTAAAAGTGAATGGATCTAGGACTGAATCGTGATTGAGAATCACTTTCCTTAAAAGTATTTCAAGCACTCTTTTATTATGTCTTAGAGTTGGAAAATGCAAGAACACTCAGGATAATATCAGCCTTAATTTCGAGTCTGCACAAGACAAGTGAAGAACCCGAAATGCAAGGAAGGTTTTTCTGGAATTTGGAAGAGAAATACGTTTTTTTAGTTCTTGTGTTATTTTTCTGAATAGAATCATATATTTATAGGAGATATGGATGTTGTTTCACAAGTTTGCAACCTTTGATGAAACAACACCATTTCACCATAAAACACAATGTTTCATATATGACACTATTTCATGAAAAGATATGAAAATTGAATTCAAAATTCAAACAAAACAATAACTAAAATTCTGAGCACTAATAAAAACGCAGCATGCCGGCCGAAGGCCGGCCGCCGGAGAGCCGCCTCATTAACGCCGCGAATAGCCTGATCGCTCCAATGCGACGTGCCTAAGTGCTCAAGTGCCGCCTACAAGCCGCCACTAGCGCCTCTACGCCCACGCCCCGGTCCCGGTCCCGGAGCCGGAGCCGGTGTCGCCGGTGGCAACACCGGCGAGGGTCCATTGGTTGTGTCAAGTGGCATAATGCTTGGGACCACCACATGTCCATGTGGCACCTTATTCTCTTTGTTCCTTTGGTGAGTTAAAGTTCCAAAGCATTTATAAATGCTTTAAAGGATGTCTCCACTTTCTATGTGGGACTTAAAGCAAAGCATTAAATGCTATTTAACTCTTTTGTCATTTTGGAACTATTATTGCAAAACAATTTCCAACACTTTCTACTCACTTCCTCATCATCAACTACTATATCTCCATCAATTCCTATATCATTTTCCGAGTCTTCAAAATTGACATCTAAAGCATTGTTTTCACTACCCTCTACCTCCACCTCCACTTCTGCTTCCATTCCCTCATCTTATATCTGGTTATTATTTAGTCCATCATCTTCTGTCTGGTTACCATTAACTTCCTCAACTTCTTCCTGGTTACAATTGAGTCTCTCAAGGGTCCCCACATTCTCCTCAATGTCACAGTTTGTACCCCCATCACCCACATTGGTTCCCACATTTATACTCTCTTGCACCACATTGGTCCCTATATCAGTTTAATTAACTCATAACTCAACTCCCACATTTGTACTCTCTTGCACCACATTGGTCTCTACATCAATTTCATTAACTCCTAAGTCTAATCCCACATCCACAACAACTTCATCATGTAATTCTAATGAAAGAATTGGTTCATCAATAATGTCAAATTGTAAAATAGGATGAGTAACATATAAACGACATTCCCCAACCATCATTGTTTTCATCCTCTTAGTTTCAGTGTCATCCTCCAACAACACAATATCACAAACATTCATTTCATCGTAATACCAAAGTTTATCTACATTTGGTTAACCTAAATCTTTTAACTTGCCTAAAATTTCAAAGTAACTCTAATAATCCGGATCAACATCTCAAATGGTCTCTAACCCTTTATACCTTGACATTGTGAAGTTAGCAAACTCCCTAGAAAGCTCACCAGAATGATGAATAACACACTTAAACATTTTCTCCATTACTTATTCAACCTACATAAGATAGCAGAAGTACTAAGGAAGATGACTAAAAAAAATTCATGTTTTTAGTAGGTTACAGGTGAGAAATCATACCTTAGTCGTATAGCTTCGTTTTCTTCTTCTGTGAAACTATTGTTGATATCGTCTTCAATGGAGTTGGTATGTGGAACTATTGTTACTATCGTCTTCAATAGAATTGGTCGTATAACTACGGTATCTTCTTTTGTGGAACTATTTAAAAAAATCGTCTTCGTTTGCCCTAACCTTTCAGCTCTGTGTCTTTCTTATTTAAGTTTATGGGTTTACAACTATATTTAAATAATAAATTCCACATTAGATATAAATAGTCCAGAATGACATCTTTTTAACGTTTTTCCAATAGAAACTAACGAAAAAGAACAAATAGTTTAATAAAAATGAAGTTAAGAGACCACTATGTAATTTATTATAGTTAGAGGACTAAAACGAAACTTCTTATAAAATTAAGACACTAATGATACATTAAACCTTTAAAAAAAAGATATCCTTCAATATTTTCTTTAAAATGTTAGAAATATGGTAAAAGTTTCATTTTATAATACAAAGGATAAAGTTCAAATTTTCTATCATCCAAACAACAAAAGTTCAAATTTTCTAACCGATAAAAAATCCAAATTTTCTATACCTTTTATAAATATAGATTGTATCCATGTTTTGAATGGAAATTGAAAACAAAATCTAGATTTCACTATTCTGAATATTCTTTCTTATATTTTGGACTAAGACATGTTTTTGCATAACAATCATTTGTATAAGTTCACAAAATTTATATTAGAGGAAATGTTGATACAATGATAGCGTAAATTACACTATCAACCAATGATAAATTGTAATTTAACCTTTACATGGTGAGTCGATATCCATTAAATCTTTTATATTATTATTAGATTAATCTTGATTTTGAACATTGTATTAACCACATTTTGGAGTCTAACCTTAACCTTCCTACAATTCTTGATCTCCACAAAAATAAAAATCATTGGCTTTTTAGAGAAGCAATTATTTGTCACTTTCCTAATTACCATAACCAGGAAACATTTATCATCCTTAGTTATAATCTAAATATTATTTGCTTGTATTATTAACCTTGTACATTCTTCATTAACAATGACAATGAGGTTGAGTTTTCGTCTTCTTTTCCTTTAATCACGACCTGCAAAAATTAATACAAATCATTATCTTAGAATACTAATTTCAAAATTTTAACTATTGTTCTTTTTCCTCTTAAAACATATATGAGGTGCTTTTTTTTTTATCGATTCTTGCACATTGTATTATTTGAAAGTGTTGATATGAAAATCACTTGTAACAATCGCTCACATATAAGAACTTTTTAGCAGGTGGCGTTAAGTTGTAAATTTATTTAATTAGTTAGATTACTAGTTGAAGTATTTTACTCTTAGTGTATGTTTGGTTTAATTTTTAGAAGAGTCAAAAGTAGTTTTAGAGATATATAATTGATTCTATAATAATTTTAATGTGTTTGATTTTTTTAAGTAAAAATTATGTTATCTTTAGAATTGATTCTATTTGAAGTTATACTTTGTAGCTTTTGAGTTTAAACTGATTTTTACATTAAAATTTGTCGTTCACATCACTTTTACAAAAATGTATTCGAACATAAATTCAACTCAATTTTAATCCGAATCAATTTTACATAATCAATTCACTCATAATCAATTATTCTCACCGCATAATCAAAGATCCACGTTTGTTGCTTTTATCTATATATAAGCTCGCTAAAGGCTCATGTTGTAAATTGATTTTGATAATAATACAATTTTTATTTATTTCTTCATGTGTGAATCATGATGCTTGTGTAAGATGTCTAGTGTGCATAAGTTAACATGGTATAAGAAATATGTGATACATCTGATCATCTATTCTCTTAATTGTCACACGTCAATTTGTGATTGGTTCCTCATATTATATTTTGATGGATCATATATTCATCCAAACAAGTGAAAGAGGTCAGACATATTCGTCCAAAATCTTAAGTTATTGGATATATAAATCCTCTCATTGATAAAGTGTTTAATTTCCATTTTTTAAACAATGTGAGACTTTAAACTCATTTATATCCCAACAAAACGTAACTCTCATATTTTCTTTCTTATTTTATTTCTCTATTTTCGTCTCCTTTTTTTCTCCACGTTATCTATCACCTTAAATTATCATCAAAGGATAGGCGATAGTAAAGACCTTGATCAAAGAGAATGAGAAGTTGAAGGTCAAACATGAAGCGCTGAAGTGAAAGGCCCAGGACATTCTCGTATCAGAGAGAAGCCTAAAGAAATCCCTTAAGAACACCCTTTAAAATGAATTAGTAGATATTTATAATTTGTACTTTGAGTTAGAAAAGGAGAAACTATCCTTCCCATACCCTAAGTTGTACCCAAGTTAGATGGATATTTTTAAAGTGTCCAGTGACAGATAGTTGGTGGAGGAAGAAGAGGTTCTACCTTTTGAGAAGTCAGACGCTTCTCTTGATAAGAGCGCCTAGAACGAGTCTAAAGGCGACAAGACATCACAAAGTAAACTCCTAAAATAGATGTTTCTCCCAAAGAGATTGTCTAAGAAGAAAGGTGGACTCTAAAGGCAAGCCAATGAGCCTTATTTTTATTTATTTATGCCTTTACTAGCTTTGTATAACCATGAATCTAAGGGCCTTTGTAATGATTCCTTGATGGGATTTTCCGTAATCATTTTTGGTTCCTTTAAGGACCTTTTGTTCTTTTTACCCATGGGGGTTTTATTAAATGAAGGACTCACGTGTCTTAGTTTATTTCTCTTGTTTATGAAAGTACTTTTGAACTAGTTCCTTGTCAATGTATGACATAGTAGGGAAGCAAGGATCCAAACACGAGGATCTAAGATAAGTAATTGCCTCTTTGGGAGGCAAAGATTCCTCAATGATGATCCATTATAAGTGATTTCCTCTATGAGAGGAGAGGATTCCTCTATGAGGATCTAGCGTAAGTGATTGCCTCTATGAGTGGCATAAATTCATCCATGAGGATCCAACATAAATAATTGCCTCTATGGTCGGTTTTGATAAGATTCTTAATCTCTAGTTCCTACAAAGACAAAATAAAAATATTCTCAAATATGATAACGTGAGACGCCTCATTAAAAATCCATGCGCATTATTACCACCACAATGGAAAAGAGTGTTCTCTACAAAATAAAGAATGTAATAAGAATTCAACCGTACAAGCAACAAAGATGGTATCTCGCATTAATTATTCCAAACAAGTAAATTAAATTAAATTAGATACGGCTTAATGCCTAAAATAACTATCGACTTCTAGTTGGTCTTCTTTATTCGCCACCCTTATGCTTAATTGAAATAGGGCGGTCAAATCTCTATCTTTGATAGATATCTCTTATGATTAGACTTCTAGCTTCAAATCCACATTGTTCACTTCCTGTATGTCTAGCTGCTGAACATGGGTTATGGCCATAATATTCTTTTTTAGTTTCAGGATCTCCATGTAACATTTTTTAGTAACCTCTTGATCCGCCTAGTTAACCCCAACTCGCCCATTTGGAAATGTGTATTTCATACACTGACATAGAATGGATAGGGTGGCTCCAAGCTGATTGAAAGTAGACCGCCATATAACCATATTATATGAATAAGGTGCATTTATAACTAGATATTCTACCTTGACTAATATTGTGCTATCCTCAACTCCAAACATGGTCTTCAATGTAATATAACCCTTTTACGTGCACTTTATCTCCTGAGAATCCTATCGGCGATCCTTGGAGAGCTTTGAGGTCGTCTAGATCCAGAAGAAATCTTTCAAAAGTGTCCCAATAAAAGATGTCTATAGATCACCCTTGATAAATAAACACCCTCTTTATCTTCATACCATCACACCTAATGATTATGAGAATGGGGTTGTTTTCATATGGATGGATGCATGTGGCATCCTTCTCGGAGAAGAAAATATCAATTTACGGGGTTGTTTTCTCGCCTAAGTCATGGCTAATGGGCGAGCCCTCAATGGTTAAGTTTGGCATTTATATCTTCTGTGAGCGGAAATAATCTTCCCGCCCCTGACGAATCCTTTTGCTATGGTGTTAATGGTGTGGCGCATAGGTTCATCTTCTCTCACTTGCTTGATTCCTTACCTTTCTTGGGGATGATGCTCTCAACGGAATCATGCCCTTGAGAGCTTGATCTGCCTGGTGTTTGGGTGGAATATTCTATGACATATTTCTTTAAATGGCCCTCTTGAATGAGGTTCTCTAACTACTTCTTGATTTGGTATCATTCTTTCATGTTTTTTACTATTTGAAACTTGCACCACTTGTTGGGATCATGTCCCATGATGTCTGCCTTGGGGATGGTGGTAGTGAAATGTCATGCGTATGGAGGATCTCGCATTATATCTGCTCACAGAGAGTGTTCAAGGGAATGAGACTCTCTATAGGGTTTCTGCTTCATTTGAACATCACATTGTCTTTGACGGGCGATGTATAATGGTTCTTCCGTGACTGCTACGAGTTATCAGGTTTGCTAGCAGTTCATCCTTAACATATCTAGCCTTCTTTCTAGAGTTGCTTTCCTATCTTTTTATGTAGAATTATGCACGTGTCACCACCTCCGCCAAGGAAGCCGCTGCCTCTGGGCGAAGAATTCGTTAAAATGCTCTGCCTCAATCCATTTGAAAGGCTCCCACAAAAATCTCCTTGTTTGGGTAGACAAACTTGATAGTCACCTTATTAAAGTGGGCAAGGTAATTCCTTAAATATTCATAGAGGCATTGGCGTATGTTGTGGTAGACATCTTTCTATGCTTTCTTGATGCAAACTAATGGACCAATTTCTTCACCACGTCCTAGTAGTTGATGGTCGAGACCCATGACAGGATCATGTACCACGTTAATGTTGCATCTCTAAAGGTATCAGAGATATGTATTATTTCAAGGAGTTGGTGCTCCATTAATTTCCATTTGTGTATTGATGAAGGTGACATGCTCGTAAGGGTCGCTGCTGCCATTAAACTTGGCCAATGAGGGAGAGTTGAAATTCTTTGGCATAATGCCCCCATATTTGGGAGTCTAGTACTTCCATTTTCTCCATAGGCCAACCTCCTGCTTACGCTGCTGGATGTGAAGGACATTTTAATTCAAGGTTTGATTCTTACGAGATAATTCATCCATGGCAGTGCATATTTTTTCCATGGCGTCCTCTTCATCAATAATATTGTTGGCCGGAGTTACTACTTTCTTGTTCACCATATTGGATAGGTGGTGGAAGAGGTGAATAGAAATCTGACCGCTTGATGCAGTGGTGACCCAAGTTAGTTTTACCAGCCTCCACGGTGGACACAAATTATACTTGCTAAAAGTACAATTAGTGATAACCCCTGATCATGTAGGGTTATCAGAGGGTTGTAGGGTTGTTGTGGTGCTAGAGGAAGCTCACGTAGGGATGGTGAAATTCTATGTATATCGGGGTTTTACGAGTGAATTGGATGTCTTTCCCAACATAAGGAATGGGGTATTTATAGAAACCATTTGGGCCTGAGTCTTAGAACCCAAGAAACAAATATCATCATTTTTCTCTTACGAGCATGGGAAATGGGTATTTATTTCCTCTATTATACTGGAGAATGTGGCCCTATTATACTAGAGAACGTGACCCCCCCCCCCCCCTCTTTGACTTCCCACCTAGTACCGTTACTAGGTAAAAACATGTTATTCCCCACGTTTTCATAAACGAGCGAGTATTTTAATCAATGGGAGGCCATTACAAATAATGGGCACATGTTCTAATAAACACGCGACTAGGAAGCTGGAAAGGGTGATATATTGCATCACATGTCCTTGGAGAACCCTTATACCACTTCTTGTTGGCCTTTTTGCGAATATGTCAATACATATTTCTATAAAAAATGGAAACCATCGATGGTGTTGTTGCAGACGAAACTATAACCCTAAATTCATCTCCTCAATGATCTTCTTCAAATCCTGAACCAACAAACACCAGTAACACCATTCAAAACCCTATTCCACATTTCAGCTTTCAATCTGATATGATTGAACCCTATTTCATGCATCCATCAGATAATCTTGGCCATGCAATATTCTCTCACACTCTAACCAACAATTATCGCTCATGGTCTAGATCAATTAAATACATTCTTCGAGCGAAGAATAAACTAGGGTTCATCGATGGAACCCTAATTCGTCCAACCATCTTAAATCAAACTAATATGGCATGAGATCATTGTAATACCTTCTTAATGGTTTGGACTATAAACTCAATCAAACCGGATATTGCTGATGGTGTCTTATGGATTGAATCTTCTCAAGAAATTTGGAAAGATCTTAAGGATCATTACCTTTATGGAGATATCTTATGTATCTTAGATTTTCAAGAATAAATCTACGCATTTCATCCATGGGATCAATCTATTATGCAATTATTCACATCCCTCAAGAAAATGTGGCAAGAACTAGATAATGTTTCTCCTATTCCAACATGCCATTGCATTGTTCAATGATTTTGCACCCTTCTTCCTACCATAAAGGTCTATTGTGACAATGATCTCGTCATTTTATTTTTCAAAGAGCTCAATGAGCAGTAAACTCTCATTAGATCCTAAATAATGCTCATGAAATCGCTTCCACAAATCAACAATGTTTTCTTGATGCTTATACTACATAAGTGACAACACACGACCCCTTTGATGAAGACAAACTTCTTGCTTACATATCGACACCATATAGAAAAAGCATTTCATTAGAGTCTACTCCAAAATACTTCACTATAGGCCGAGGTAGAGGTATAAAATTTGTGCTTATTATCACAAGCATGGTGACACCATCTATGTATGGTTCAAAAAGCATATGCTCCCTCCACACTTCAAAAAGATGAACCTAGCGCAAACATCTACCATTGAACATGTTCTTGAAGATCTTCGTCAAGAACAAGATAATGATCACTCCTCGACAAATGTTCCAACAATCAACTTAGTTGATGATTAATATAAGGCTATACTTTCCCTCATTCAACAAGGTTCAACTCAACAACATGTGTCTCTTCACCACATGAACACCACCATAGTTGAACCTTCAGGTACTCCTAACATTTACCTTCTGTCTAATTCCCCTAATCACCAATATATTTTTGACATTGGGTCCACAAATTATGTGTGCCATTCCATATATTATTTTCCCACCTAATTGAAATTAAACCTATCATAATTCAGTTTCTCAATAGAGACTCTATTTCTATCTTTTATTCTAGCTTGATTTATTTCATTATGAATTTTTATCTAACTAGTGTTTTATACATACCGGAATTTCATACTAACCTTATTACCATCCATAAAATATCATATTTCCTTAGATGCAATGTTTACCTCAATTTTTCTCATTGTCTAATACAGAGGAACCATACCCTTAAGACGATTGGTATAACTAAGTTGCGCAATGGGCTCTACTTACTCCAACCACCCCTCAATACTCATGTTGTTATTACTGACAATTATATTCCTCCCACTTATATTAACATAATTCATAATTGTAAATTGTGGCATATTCTCCTAAAACACCCTTTTTAAGATACTTTTACACTTATCACTGAAACTTGCCCTTTAAATATTACCGGTATACCCAATTTTGTTTGTGAAACATGTTTTTATGATAAATAAAAAAGGTTACCATTTCATCATAGTGTTAATTACTCTTTAGATTGTTTTGATCTTATTCCCATGGACATTTGGATCCTATTTCGAACCCATCCATTTTTAGAACATAAATACTTCCTCATGAAACTCAAATCTGTTGGATTTATCTAACGAAGCTCAAATGTGAAACCTTATTTTTAATTTAATCCTCCATCCAGTTTTTTCAAACCTAATTTCATAAAATTATAATGACTCATTCATTCTAATAATGGCCCAACAAATCCTCATGAAAAATCTTTATCTAAAACATGAGATCCAACATCAAAGTTCTTGTCCTGGAAGACCCCAACAAAATGGGATAGTAGAAATAAAGCACCAACAACTTTTGAATGTTACATGTTCCCTTCTTTTTAAATCCCATTTACCTATGTTTTATCAGCCCAACCTCTGTCTAATTCCATATTCCTCACCAATGGACTCCCATCCAAATTCTTAAAATTCAAAACACCTTTCCACACACTTCACAAAACCCCACCTAATTATTCTACCATCAAAGTTTTTGTATGTTTAATGTTTTCTTCCACCCCAAGATAATAAGAACAAAACTAGATCCTAGATCTCGCAAATGTGTCTTTATAGGTAATGAATATTGTGTTAAATGGCATATTACATATGATGTCGAAACCATAAACCTCTTTATATCTATAGATACCATAACAACTTTCCCTCCCTCTTTAACACCTCACAATTCCCATAACAACCAAATCGTACCCATTAACAATCAAATGTCTCTTAATATATCCAACATTATTCCCACCAACTCCATCATTTCTATTCCCAACACCTCTAGCCCTTAACCCATAAGGAAATCCACATGCATCTCTAAACATCCCACTTATATCAAAGTTATAACCATATGCCAAAGAAAATATTATCTAGATCTTTTACAAGATACATGTTTATTAGCATCTAAATCGGCCTTAACATGAATGGATCCTTCACAAAATTTACATTTTGATTCTGAAAAATTTCCTTTCAGACCTAATTGAATTCAGACGATAATTTGGAAGTTAATTTATCTCACTCATTCTATACTTGACATCAGCTATTTTGTATGCAGGTTGAACCAATTCTTATCCAAGCCAACAACAACACACTTCTAAGCATCTTTTCAGATTGTAAGATTCTCAAGAATTCTCTAGCAACGTGCCTCTTGTTTAAAGCAAATTCCAACATAACTTTAATATGTTCCACACATTCTTAATGGGAACTTCTTTTATCACTTGGAAAAGCAAAAGGTAGGAGGTTGTCTTTCGTTTGTCATCAGAAGTCGGGTATCGAGCATTAGAAATCACATCATGTAAAGCTCAATGGCTTTTATATATTCTTAATGATTTCCACATCTCACAAAACAAACCTATTATAATTTACTATCACGATCAAAGCACCATTCACATCGTCAACAATCTAGTCTTCCATGATCAAACCAAATATATAAAAATGGATTGCCACTTGGTTCATGTTAAGGATCTTCACCAAAGTATTCACCTTCAACCTATTAATTCTACAAACCAAGTCACTATTGTATTCACGAAAGCATTTCACTTTGAACTCTATTGTGTCAATGTGTCCAAACTTGGTTTTTATTCCATCCACTCTAGTTTGAAAAATGTGTTAAATAGTAAACATATTTAGTTAATTAGAAGGCTAAATTAGTTAGTTATTTAGTTAGAGTATTTTACTCTTAGTTAGAGTATATTTTGGGATGAACCATGAAATTAACCCCGAAGATGTTGTAGTTTGGACTGCAAAAACAACAATCATCGGGTTCACTATTGTAGAGATGAACCATAGTGACTGTGTCAAATTGCAGTTCGACATGCATCAACAAATCTCATATTCCCTAACATTTTTGGGACAATGGAATCAACTTAGAGTTGATGCCCAATGAAATTTTACCGATTGGAGAGACTTCGCTAAGGATGTGTGTCATCAGTGGAAGTTCTTTCATCAATGGGTCATAAACGAGGTTGTCTTTTATGTTGGCGTATTAAAGTTTATATCTTTTATGAGTGCTACCAAAATTTTCCAATTCGAATTGGACCCCACTTCAAAAAGAACCTTTATCCCCTCATCCATCTTTGTATGCTTTGAGGGGAACCCCAAATAATGTGGGTCCACCCATGAATAATCTTTAGTATTTGTCGTTGCCATATCAATTGTATTTCACCTCTACATACGAATATATCTGGTTGGTCAGTGGTGATGGGCAGACAATAGAAGATTCCCCCTGAAATGATAAAAAGAAAAAAAGAAGCTTCACTCACTTAAAGAAAGATGTGACAACATACTTGCATGAAGTGAAAGAGAAATCGCAATAGAAACTTGAAGCTGAGGCTAAGAAGATGGCTTTTAATGATTCAGATGAGCAACCACGAAGGAGAAATAAGAAGAGAAAAATGAAGACTAAGGGGGAAACCCCAATTTTATATAGAAAACAAATTAAATATTAACGGTCAGGATTAAAGAGAAAATATCAATCCAAGGGTATTCGTCACGCCGCTCCACTATGCAAAAATGGAATTGACAGAGGTACTCAAGTTTCTTAGATAGGGAAATCATTCCCTAGCATGCGTCTTTAGGCTAACGTGCTAGGAGCATGTATAAAAACTTTCTTAGGACAAGAAAAACATTTAATGCGCATGTACCCACTACTCTTAAACTGATTCCAAAGCGTTTCAATTCCACATCACATCAGACTCCGTCTTAGAGGCTGACTTGCTTTATTTAAGGCTTACCTCGGCTCCTTCAACGCTCGAGAAAGCCATGCGGGCAACTGTTCTGGACCGACCAAAGATCCAATAGACCAAGACTCAATCCATCTTAAATCCATTTTACTTGACTCAAAGTATAAAAACAGTTCACATGCTAAGAGCAATGTATAATCTCTGATCTCCATTTTCATTATATTCATTGGAGTGCTAACCATGCATGTCCACCCTATGCCACCGTAACGGAGATCGGAGACACCTTTCAAGATCACCAGTTATCCAACTACCTCTATTTATGGTTCCTAAGGGAAGCTAGAACGTCCATTTCTAGTTCCCGAACATAACAATTTCCTTTTAGACCCAACTCAATTCAGACGATTAATTGGTAAGTTAATTTATCTCACTCATTCTAGACCTGACATCAACTATTTTGTATGCAAGTTGAGCCAATTCTTGTCCAAGGAAACAATAACACAATTCAAGCAGCTCTTTAGATCGTGAGATATCTCAAGAATTCTCTAGTAAATGGCCTCCTCTTCAAATCAAATTCCAACCTAACTTTAACAAGCTTCACATATTCTGATCGGGGATCAGGCCATCTCACCCAAATATCAACAACATGATTTTGTTTCTTCTTTGGCACCCATGTTATCAATTAGAAAATCAAAAAGCAACAGGTTGTCTCCCGTTTGTCATCATAAGCCGAGTACCGAGCCATATCAACCATATCCTGTGAAGCTCAATGACTTTTATACCTTAATGACCTCCACATCTCACACAATAAATCTGTTACAATTTATTGCGACAATCAAAGTGTCATCCACATCACCAATAATTCAATCTTCTATGAACGAACCAAACGCATAAAGATGGATTGCTTTTTGGTTTGTGATAAGGTTCTGCGCCAAATTTTCACCTTCGACCTATAAACTATTGATTATGCAAACCAAACCGTTAATGTATTCATCAAAGCATTGCACTTTGGACTCTTTTATGCTAATGTGTCCAAATTTGATTCCATCCACTCCAACCTGAGGAGGGTGTTAATTAAATTATAAACTTATTTAGCTAGTTATAAGGCTGGAGTATAAACTTATTTAAGTAGTTATTTAAGTGGAGTATTTTACTCTAAGTTTGTTGCTTTTATCTGTATATAAGCCCACTAAGGGTGCATGTAACAAACTAATTTTGATAATAGTAATAAAAGCATAAAGCTTATGTCAAAGGTCTGCACAAGTTAACAGAACGCCAACAGTTTCATATAATATAAAGGTTTAATGTGAGATTTTGAGTTCTATCTAAAATTGAATTAAAAATCTTTTTATTCATATCTAACAAAAAAAAAACTCACAAAACACTTACATGATTAGGATACAAAATTGTTGAAGACTCATGTTCCAGTTCCACAAGTCCTCTAGTGGATGATTTGATTTCAATTTGTGTTGAGAAAAGTGCTGAAACAGGACGATGATCAGAGAATTTGCTTTCACTTCTAATATAATGAAGTTGCTCAACTCCTTTACCATACCATAGAATTCTATCACACCTGTCCCACCAACAATGTTACATAGTAATTAAATTTCATGTGTTCGGAATTTTAAATTTAAACGGTCTAATCTTGATTTAGAGGTCATCGATAAAAAAACATATAAATAATATGAATTTGTATGATTTTTAATCTAAGACGATTCAGATCGCTACATTATGACCTATAATCGAGAAACCAAAAAAGAATAAGTAAGTGAGTATACTTTACCATGCTGGTGTTCTTTGTTTTTCCCCTGACCTACTTGGAAGGCCACCCCCACAATAGATATTGCTAGTTGAAGATGCATATTTATATGTTGGAGCAAATTCAATGTTACCTTCTTTCCAACCCTCAAAAACTCCTCCTTCTTCTAACTCTTTTTGAAGTTGATCAAACTCTTGCAAACCCTTCCAATCTTGTTTTCTTATTAAATGTCTAGCAAGATGGTCTTTCAAGTATAGTCTATAGTTCAAATCCCCAAACCAAAATATGCGACTGTTACATAATCAAAATCTTAGTCAGATAACATCGACACTTCTTACACAACATGTGTATAGTGTCTGACACCTGAGAATATCTGATACTGATACATATAATTATATTTGTACGAGTGTTTTAGAGACAAACTTAAACTTACTCATGGCTTAAGATTGTTAGAGGATTTTGATGATGTTTTGATGTTCTAGGAAAAGATGTTCTCCTAAAAATCTCATCAACTTGATGATTTCTTCTACCTTCATCACCTTTCTTTTCTCCAGAAGCTAAATGTGCTACAACAAAACAAAAACTTGTCCCTTCAATCAACATACTAACTGCCACACAACCTTTGTTTCCTAAATAACCCATAACACCACATGCAACGGAACAAACTCTCACATTTGAAACACTATATTTTTCCAAGACTTGTTCTCTTAACCACACACTTATGAATACTCCAACCATCTTTTTACTTGCTACCATCTTGTACTTTTTCTTGTTGCTTTCTCCAATATCTTGGTGAGAGTTTTCATTATATGATAGTGTTCTTCCTATGAGATTGTTCCAATTTGTTGCTACAGATGAATCCTCTGCTCCTATAACTGTTAATGTCTTCAAAGGTACTATCTCTTGAAACCTGAAAAATTGAAAAGATTTTTCTATTAGTCCACCTCCCTAATAATCAAGTTCACCTCCCAATTACAAGATCGATTAACCCTAAATCTAAATCGTATCACTCAAGCGGTCTATCCACTTGTCAGAAGACTATGAAACAAATATAAAGAAGCTAACACTGGACATATCATGTCTGTCAGGACAAAACATGTCTGGACATGACATATCGACATTAGTAATAATTTTTTTTTAAAAAATCATCTTTTAATTTAACGGTCTACAGTTAACTGCAACATAAACCCGATGATACCTACCCAAGAACGTATATATCTGCAGAATTCTTGAGATTCAACCACTCATCCAAATCAACAGCTAAACTTCCTATAGGAGATCTTCCAGCAACATTCCAAGTACCTACAAAGATTCTGAAAAATATATGCACATCAATATAATTTAATCACATATAGCACAAAAATCATAGACTAGTAGTAATATAATTTTTTTTTATACAATTTTTAGTCAAATTAATTTACCTTAAATTGTTTGTTGAAATGCATGAATCAAATTCCAATGACTGAAGAGAAATATTTTTTGAATTTTCCTTTTGCTTAGTGGTGAACCAATTCAATAGTCTCTTATATCTTGAATTTTGGTTCTTCAACTCCATGGTTTATGAGATTTTAGAAGCTCACAAAGACATTAACACCAATATCTATGACAAGAAGGAAAAAGGTAATAATTCATCTAAAAGATTATTTAAATATAATTGAGTTATAAGATGAAAAATGATATCATAGTGTTAATCGCCTTATAGCAACAATAGGAAGTGACAAAAGAAGGTATAGCTTAAGATGGAATTGGTTCTTTGAGCGTTGAACACAAGAAGGAAAATAAGGGACATATATATTTTAAGCCAAAATAAAAAATGGTTTAATTACACAAGTTTAATTGAAAGCATAATGTTAGTTCCTTTATTTTTATTAAAATATTTATTTTAGAACATCAATTTATTTATTTTTGGAAATTTACCTACAATTTAATTTGTGAATATACATGTGATTTATTCAAATAAAAAAGAAGTAGTAGGTATGAGAAGGTTCATTGTCCTAGACTTATAGGGGTGCAATAAATGAGCTAATCCAAAGAGAAGAAGAAAGTGGATATAGGCCTCACAAGGCTCTATCATGTGTTTGATTATTATAACCTGTTAGGTGGTGCTGGTCACGTATGTCTCATGTATATATCATCTATCTATCTATATATGTATGATATGACATATATAGTTGTTTTATATATTGATAATATTATTGTTGTATGTTAAGTCAAATCATTTGGTATATAGTAATGTTCCTTCTTTTGGACCATTAATGTGAGAAAATTCAGTTTTTTGCTTTTGCCATGAAAAATCATGTGATTGCATGGCATTCTAGATTGGTTCGGGGAATGGATGGTAAAATATCTATTAGGCCACAAACATGAAAGAAGCTCGTGCTCTCATAGTCTTTCTTAAGCCACATTGATTTAGACATTTGGATTAACTTAAAGTCTATATGTTTTAGGAGTGTTAACAAATTCGTACCGGATTTACTCTAGCCAAAGAGGTTTTTCATAGATCAATTAGATGAATAAATAGATGTAGTACAGTTTATAAATAAGAGATCTCATAAATATAATTTCATAAGATAAGATTATGGTATAAGATATGATAACAAATTTAAAGTGATTGTTTAAAATTCAATATGGCAATTGTTGTAAGAACAAAATTGGTTCTACAATATAATTCTAAGATTTTGATGATAACAAATGATGAAATCCAAAATGGCACCCTAAAGAGATTTTTTTCTTAGAGTATAAGACTCTGAACATTTATGCAGGACTCTGAACATTTATGTAGGACTCTGAACTTTTACGCAGGATTCTGACCATACATCAGATACAAACTTACGTCAGATATAACGTATTAGATGATCAGACGCCTCTCAGAAAGGAATAAGTCCAAAATATTCTGATTCTGATCAAAGAGAGACAACAAGAAGTCTGAAGCTCCAACAAGACTACTGGATTTAGACTCTGATACTTAAGAAGTCTAGAGCACAGAGAAGTTCTGATGAAGTCAGACGTAATCATCCTCTTAAGACTAACTCTGGTACATCAAGACTCTGATGCAGATTCACAAGTCCAGAACGCGTAACGGAAAGGAATCTCATTATGGAAAGGAAGTATTTAAAGAAAGGATTAAAGAGGCAGACAAAATGGTTTTAGAAAGAAACAACAAAATTAATGACAGTAATTATTCTTCAATGACCAAGATTTTGCCATCACTCCAACGGTCCTTCACAACTACTATATAAAGGACGGATTACTTCTCTAGAGAGACACACAGAAATATCATTCACACACTCTTATTTTCACGAGTTGTTGCTCTTACGTGAAAAGCTTTTGCTCTTATATTTTTCTGTAATACTTGCTTGTTGTTAGAAGCACTTTACATTACAATTTATTTTTTCTTAAACTATTTCCTCAAGTGACTCTGCGCAGCCTGTATACTTGAGAGGGGTAAGAGATTATTCTCTTAGACGATTGGTTGTGTAATCTTTCAAGATTAGTGGATTAAGTCCTTTTTGAAGGCGAAATCACCTTGGCTGGGTGGACTGGAGTAGCTTTGATTTTCAAGCGAACCAGTATAAAATTTTGTGTGTTTTTGAATTCTGAAAAAGCTTTTATTTCCAAAACAATTCACCCCCCCCCCCCCCTTTCTTGTTTTTCTCAACCTTCAGTTGGTATCAGAGTTTCGGCTCTGTTATTGAGTTTCTAATCGAACACTTAACAGTGTAGAGAGATCCAGCGTGAGAAAAACTATGGCCAACACCAATGAAAGAGATAGTTACAATGCTAAACCTCCAATCTTTGATGGAGAGAAATTTGATTATTGGAAAGACAGAAATGAAAGTTTCTTTCTGGGCTAAGAAGCGGATCTCTGGGATATTGTCACAATTGGCTACACACCACCTGTGACAGACGCTGGAGTTTCTATTCCCAGAAGAAAAATGTCAGATGATCAGAAGCGTGAATTCAAGAACCATCACAAAGCCAGAACGATACTACTCAATGTCATTTCCTATAATGAATATGAAAAGATCACCAACAGGGAAACAACTAAAGAAATACTTAACTCCCTGAGGATGACTCATAAAGGAAATTCTCAAGTCAAATAAACAAAGGCTCTAGCTCTAATCCATAAATATGAAGCCTTCAAAATGGAGGACGGTGAAGCTGTAGAGGTAATGTTTTCTAGATTCCAAAATTTAATTGTAGGACTCAAAGTGCTAGATAAAGGATATACAATTGCGGATCATGTCAAAAAGATCGTCAAAAGCTTTCCAAAGAAATGGAGACCTATGGTCACAGCCTTAAAACTAACAAAAGATCTGAACAATATCAGTCTTGAAGAACTCGTCAGTTCACTCAGAAGTCACGAGATAGAACTAGAGGAAGATGAGCCTCAAAAGAAGATCAAGTTTGTAGCTTTAAAGTCCAAATCAGAAAGACGCAAATCAGATAAAAACAAAGCCTTCCAGGCTGAAGAAGAAGATATTGATGACTCTGAAAAGGAAGACTCTAGCGATGAAGAAGAATTGTCCCTTTTAACCAGAAGAGTAAAACAACTCTGGAGAAAAAGGAATAATAACTTCAGAAAACCAAGACCCAAGGGAGATCGATCAGAATCAACTTCCAGAGGTAAATCTAACAAAGATATAACATGTTATGAATGTAAGGAAACAGGTCATTACAGAAACGAATGTCCCAAGTTGAAGAAAGAAAGCTCTAGAAGAGAAAACTTCAAGAAAAGTTCCTTCAGAACCAAAAAGGGATTGATGGCTACCTGGGATGATAGTGGATCTGATTCCTCAGAATCAGACTCTGATGAACAGGTAAATGTTGCACTCATGGCTACCACCTCCAGGAATACATCAGATGGAGAATCTGAATCCGAAGAGGTTTTTTTTTATCTTTCTCGCTCTGACCTCGAATCATGCCTGTCTGAAACTCAAAACTCATATCAGAAACTTAAACAAAAATTCAAAGTTGTAAAAGAGGTTCTTGAAGAAACCCTCGAAGAATGTGGTAAACTTGAGATAACAGTTTCAGATCTAAAAGATGAAAATCGAACTTTGACATTAGAAAGAGATTCCACAAATAATAAATGTTTAAAACTTGAAGAAGCGTTACCTCAAGCTCCACAAACTTCAAACACAGTAATTTATGAATATGAAAAATCTTTTCAAAAGTTTCTGAAGAATGGGATAGAAAGAAGCATAATGGCATCCATGATTTATGGGGTTAGTCAGAAAAATAGAAGAGGAATTGGGTATGACCCTAGTGAAGATACATCTTCCACTAATGACAAACCTAAATCTCCATTTTCTTATCACTACACACATACACAAGCACAACGTTTTGATAATGTCAGAAAACCCAAAGTTTTAAGAAACTCAGGGAAAACTAATCACAAAGGACCCAAAAGGTTCTGGGTACCAAAGGATAAGATTGTTTATGTTGTAGATATCTTATGCAGCAGAGTTAAGACACCAGTCATGGTACCTGGACTCTGGATGCTCGTGACACATGACGGGAAGAAAGTATATATTCCAAAGCCTGGAACTTAAAGATGTTGGCTTCGTAGGTTTCGGAGGAAATCAGAAAGGAAATATCAGGGGCTCCAGAACTATTGGTTCTGGCAAAAAGATCAAAGCACCTGAAGTATATGATATACAGAGTCCAGATGGAACTAAAGCCCTAGCGATCCAAAAGAAATCAAAAATTCGCCCCAACGTCTCTGAAGATTTGATTCTGGGAAACAAGGATGAACCTATCCAAACTAGGTCAACATTCAAGGTACCTGAAGAAATTCCTCTAGAACTAGTATCTCTGATTGAGCCTACTTCCTGTGATGAGGCACTTCAATATGATGACTGGGTTCTAGCCATGCAAGAAGAGCTAGATCAATTCTCAAAGAATGACGTCTGGGATCTTGTTCCTATACCCAAAGGAACTCACATTATTGGAACCAGATGGGTATTCAGAAACAAGCTAAATGAAAAAGGAGAAGTTGTCATAAATAAAGCTCGACTGGTGGCACAAGGGTATAGTCAACAAGAAGGCATTGACTACAACGAAACCTTTGCTCCAGTCGCCAGGTTAGAATCTATTCGCTTACTTGTTTCATTCGTTGTAAATCATTCTATCAAACTATATCAAATGGATGTCAAGAGCGCATTTCTTAATGGTTATATATCAGAAGAAGTGTATGTCAACCAACCTCCAGGTTTTGAAAACTCAAATTGTCCATAACATGTTTTTAAACTTAAGATATCTTTATACGAATTAAAATAAGCTCCTAGAGCTTGGTATGAAAGGCTAAGCAATTTTCTTCTGGAACATGACTTTATTAGAGGAAAAGTTGACTCTACACTCTTCTGTAAAAACATTAATAATGACCTCATGATATGCCAAATATATGTTGATGACATTATTTTTGGTTCAGCTAACCCTTCTGTATGTCAAGAATTCTCTGAGTTGATGCAGGCAGAATTTGAAATGAGCTTAATGCTAGAACTAAAGTTCTTTCTAGGAATTCAAATCAATCAAGCTTCAGAAGCCACCTATGTTCATCAAAGTAAATACATTAAAGACATTCTGAAGAAATTCGAAATGGAGGAATACAAACCTGCTAAGACACCTATGCATCCAACTTGCATTCTGGAAAAAGAAGAAGTTAGTCAGAAGGTTTGTCAGAAGCTCTATCGTGGTATGATAGGCTCTCTTCTCTATCTGACTACTACACGTCCTGATATCCTGTTTAGTGTATGTCTCTGTGCCAGATTCCAATAAGATCCTAGAGAATCTCACTTAACAGTTGTTAAAAGAATACTCAGGTATTTGAAAGGAACTCCTAACATGGGCCTGATGTATGAGAAAACATCAGAGTATAGACTTTCTGGTTACTGTGATGCAGATTACGCAGGGGACAGAATGGAACGTAAAAGTACATCTGGAAATTGTCAGCTCTTAGGAAAGAATCTGATATCCTGGGCCAGCAAAAGGCAATCAACCATAGCCTTGTCCACTGCATAAGCAGAATATATTTCAGCATCACTATGCACTACTCAGATGCTCTGGATCAAGAATCAACTAGAAGATCTTCAAATCTTTGAGAGTAACATTCCTATCTTCTGTGACAATACTGCTGCCATCTGTTTAAGTAAGAATCCTATTTTGCACTCCAGAGCTAAGCACATAGAAATAAAACATCATTTCATTAGAGATTATGTTCAGAAAGGGGTAGTAACGTTAAAATTTATTGATACAGACCATCAGTGGGCTGACATTTTTACCAAACCCCTTGCTGAAGATAGATTCTCTTTTATCTTAAAAAATCTAAACATTCAAAATTGTCCCGAATGAAATGTGCCTCTGAGATAGCAAAATAAGACTCTGAAGTAAACAATTGGATCCTATATTTGACTCTGATGCTACTACCAGTTAGAAGTCATCTGAGTTAGAAATCTCCAGGAACTAACCCTTTAGTATTCCTGAAGATCAGATAAAGTAACACGTGGAACATCGTGCGTCTGACCTTGGAACTTCTAGACAGCTGTCTAGCAGCAATCAAGAAACAGACTCTTGATATCTCCTCGAGCAGTGTGCTGATTTTGGGATTAGACATCATTTATAAGTTATAATCATTCTCCTCTCTAGCGTGCAAACTTCATTTTTGTGTTATCTGTTAAACTCTCACTTATGTGTCGTTTTGCATGCGCCCTAATTTGGGTATATATACTTTTCACATTTCACAATTGCACACTTTTTCACTCACGAACACACCTAACTCTCTCTCTCTCTCTCTCTCAGTTTTCTCCTCTCCCAAAGGCCTTTTTGTAGTTCTTACTCAATTTCTTCAACACTCATCTCATCTTCAACATTCTTCATGGATTCTCAGCAACAGACAGTGTACAACTTCTCTCAACAGATGAACTCAACTAAGCAAGCTCCAAGTTTCCGTCATAAAAACCCTGCAGTCACCGGCGTCGTTTCCACTCCAATCTACAAAGAACCTCACATTCTTGATCGTGAGCCTCACATTCATCTTGCAACTCCGTTTGAGAAACTGGAAGTTCTTTGTGAAACCCTAGTAGATTTTGACAACATGAAGAGAAATGGCGTCGACCTCATGGATGAACTAAAGAAGCAAGGGTGGGAAAACTACTTTCAACGCCTCTATGGCCCAGTATACACAAATCTGGTAAAGGAGTTCTGGCGCTTCGCTGACTCTGATGATCACTACATTTTCTCCTACGTTCTGGGAGTCAAGATAGTTATCACAGAGAAATCGATTGTTGCTCTTCTGAACATGGAGAAGACTGGAGGAAGACGCATATACAACATCAACCCTAGGGCAAAGTATCTGTCCCGGGAGATAAACCCTACCATTTTCCAACAGAATGCAGAAGGCAAGCATTCCAAGAATAAGGAACTGCATCAGAACCTCCGGGTATGGATGAAGATTATCTTAGGCACCATCCATCACCGTCCAGCCTCTAACTCCTCATACTACATCAACACAGACCAAAAATGCATACTCTACTACATTCACAAGGGTCTAAAGCTATGCCTTCCTGCACTCCTATTCAAGTATCTCAGAGACTCCGTGAAAGATACCATAAACAATATGAAGCCAAGAAACTACATCCCTCTGGGGAGACTGATCTCTGATGTGCTGATTGAAAGTGGCCTCGTGGACCATCTGATTCAGCTCAGACTCATGGAAGACGTTATGATAGATACTGGCAGACCTCTGAACGCTCGCAACCTGAAGAGCATGGGAATCATTAATCAAGTGAGGGTCAAACCAACTCTGGACACCTCTTGGGAAACACTTAAAGATCAGAGAGAGATTCCAAATGGACTTTACCTCTTCTCCAAGATCGACCCTCCAGAAGTAGTCGCATACTATCTAGAGGATCTGCATAAATAAGGAGTGGATATCACAGAATTCCTAGTGGACTGGCTGCCTGAGTTTCCACCAGACTTCCAAAAGAGGACACGAGAGCCCTCTGAGAAGACCAAGCAAGCAAAGAGAGCGAAGCTGGGAGAAACATCAGGATCAAGACCCCTAGTGCCTCTGGTTGGATCTCCTGGTAAGTCTGTATCTCTCCCTCCCTCTGTAAAAATTAAACATGTTACTTCTTCACTCCCTCAATCAAACCCTATATATACAACTTCAGATACTCCTCCCTCAACCACCAGACCCTCTAACACACCATCCCAAAAATTCAACCTTGCCACCACAACTCTACCTATTTCAGAAGCAGAAATGCTAAATGAAACCACTTCACCATCTCCACAATCCCTACCTTACTATGACCTTTCATCTGACCTTGAACCCTCTGATCCTCACTCCCCAACTCTGGCTCAGATCCAAGACCGTGCTCTGGCATCTCAAAAGCCACCATACTCTAACCCTGAACCCAAAGTTACTTCCCCACTCCCAGAAAACCCAAAGACAACCACCTCTGAACCCTCACCATTAGAACCAATCCACTCTGAATCACAACCATCTGAACCACCACACTTTGAAATACCCCAACCCATTACCTTCGCTGACCCAACAACCCCAACACTTAACCTAAGTGCCCCCACCTCACCCTCCCAAGCCTCTGAACCAGAAACCACCCTTCTGACCCTTGAGGAAGCAATTACAGTTTTTGCAGAGTCTTCAGTTGAAAAGGTCAAGTCTCTGACCATCAACTCTGGCATCAGTGATGATCCCTCCGCTGTAAGGACTCACTGGAACATATTGATAAGTTGGATGACCTCTGAAGCCTTCAAGCTGAAAGGCCTCTCTGAACAAGTCTGCAATGACTTCATCAGAGACGCTGAGAACAGACTCCAAGAGCGTCTAGCCAGAGAAGCTGAGGAGCGGGCAAGACAGGAAGCTGAAGAGAAAGCAAGACAAGAAGAACTTCAGAGAATCAGAGAACTTGAAGCCAAAGCTCTTGCTGATGCTGCTGCTGCTGATGAAGCTGAGGCAAAAGCCAAAGCTGACGTTGAAGAAGCAACGCGCCTTGCTAAAGAGTCTGCTGCCAAAGCCAAAAATGATGCACTAACTCAGGGGGAGTCCTCCAACTCTGGATTCATCCCTCTGGTTCTGAAGACCCTCAAAGAGCTGCAGAAAGAACAACAGGTAGTTCGAGCCAGACTGGATCAACAGGATTCTGTCAATGTCAACATTCAGAACATGATGTCCCAGCTGCTCCAGAGGATGCCTCCACCTCCAAACCCTTAGGCGCCTAGGATATTTTTTGCTTGTTACTTTCTGATTTGCTTGTTTCCTTCTCTACTTTGCTTGTTGCTCTGTGTTTCAATATCTATTTTCTTGCTTTCTGCTTTTCTGGATTATGTAAATACTTATCTGTTAATATCAACTTTTTGCGAAGATTTTTTTTGCTAAGGTTTTTTATTCTGACAAAAAGGGGGAGAACTAAAACAACTATGATGAAAACATATATAATTCCTCTCAAACACTGCAAACATTTTTCTCTAAACGACTTGAGATGTGCAGGAAAGTAGCTAAAAGCACCAAACCAAGGAAGGTCCGGTAAGAACTTATGAACTATTCAAGATCTAACTCAGGGGGAGCTCACATTAATATCTGATCTAAGAGCTTCTTTAAATGTTTCATCTTTAATCTGAATTGTTTTGTCATCATCAAAAAGGGAGAGATTGTAAGAACAAAATTGGTTCTACAATATAATTCTAAGATTTTGATGATAACAAAGGATGAAACCCAAAATGGCACCCTAACGAGATTTTTTTCTTAGTGTGCAGGACTCTGAACATTTATGCAGGACTTTGAACTTTTACGCAGGATTCTGACCATACATCAGATACAAACTTACGTCAGATATAACGTATTAGATGATCAGACGCCTCTCAGAAAGGAATAAGTCCAGAATGTTCTGACTCTGATCAAAGAGATACAACAAGAAGTCAGAAGCTCCAACAAGACTACTGGATTTAGACTCTGATACTTAAGAAGTCTAGAGCACAGAGAAGTTCTGATGAAGTCAGACGTAATCATCCTCTGAAGACTAACTCTGGTACATCAAGACTTTGATGCAGATTCACAAGTCCAGAACGCGTAACGGAAAGGAATCTCATTATGGAAAGGAAGTATTTAAAGAAAGGATTAAAGAGGCAGACAAAATGGTTTTAGAAAGAAACAACAGAAGTAATGACAGTAATTATTCTTCAATGACCAAGATTCCGTCATCACTCCAACGGTCCTTCACAACTACTATATAAAGGACAGATTACTTCTCTAGAGAGACACACAGAAATATCATTCACACACTCTCTTATTTTCACGAGCTGCTGCTCTTACGTGAAAAGCTTTTGCTCTCATATTTTTCTGTAATACTTGCTTGTTGTTAGAAGCACTTTACATTACAATTTATTTTTGCTTAAACTATATCCTCAAGTGACTCTACACAGTCTGTATACTTGAGAGTGCTAAGAGATTATTCTCTTAGACGATTGGTTGTGTAATCTTTCAAGATTAGTGGATTAAGTCCTTTTTGAAGGCGAAATCACCTTGGCCGGGTGGATTGGAGTAGCTTTGATTTTCAAGCGAACCAGTATAAAATTTTGTGTGTTTTTGAATTCTGAAAAAGCTTTTATTTCCAAAACAATTCAAACCCCCCCCCCCCTTCTTGTTTTTCTCAACCTTCAATTGTCAGACCTCCTCATAACCTAACAATATACAAGAGACCATTTTATGCCTAAATATCAAGCTCATTGATCTATCCAGCCTCTCTCGTGACCAACATGTCTAAATTATCAAAGACACACTTACTTTATACTTTTAATATTGAGTATCAACTGACATTGGACATGATCAAGTTGATGGTGTTGTTCATGTTGAAAGAAGTTGATGTTGTGGTAGGTGCATATGACGAGAATAATAGTCATGGCTTTGATGAGTTTAATTTATCTTGATTTAAGAGATTTTGGTCAATATCAAGGTCTGGAGTCGAGGAGATATTTCATCAACTCTATCTGAATATCATGCTTCTAAGAAGTGATGTGTCTTAATCATTAAATCTATCCCCAAGATTGATTCTCCATTGCATCTTGGGAACTTCAAAACTATTTTTTCTAAGATCTTTCTATAAACAATGAAGGTGAGAAAAACACAAGAAAGGAGAGTTGAATTGTGTTGGCTTTTCTTAAAAAAATCTACTTTTACTTATGATTGATATAAATCAGATTCTAAACATTCAGTTCAAAGTCTAAAGCAGAATCACTCAAAGTCTGAACTCTTAAATATCTTTATCAGATTCTACAGCAGAATCTGACTCAACAAATGATAGCGGCGAAATATAGTTCAAAAGCAAGTAAAGTAAAGCTAGAGACACAAGCAGTTATCCTGGTTCCTCACGCAACTTGAGAGTATTCCAGTCTCTTTGTACTTCCAAGGAATTTCCACTATAACCAAATTGATTACAAATGCTCAAGCACACAAGCAAGAGATTTCCTTTACTCAAACACACAAGTAAGATACTTTTTTGCTCAAGCACACAAACAAGAGACTTCATTTGCTAAAACATACAGGTAAGAGACTTCAAATGCTCAAGTACTAAAGCAAGAGACTTCTGACTCTACAACAAACAACTAAGAGATTTGGGTAACAACTACACTTAATATACAATCAGAGGTGTGGACAAAATACAACTTAGAAATACTTTAACACTTAATAACTTCTAAAATATACACAATGTTAAATTGTTTTATGTCTAGCAATTTTGATAGAGTAGTTTTTCCTTGAGCATCAATGTTCAGAGTCTTGTGATATAGTGTATTATTGTGCTTGTCCTTCAGGTTTGCTGCTCCTTATATAGAGAAGAAAGAAAGAGACGTTGAAGACTTTCACCAAAAGGTTGGAGAACCTTTGTACTTGACTAGACATATAAAGAAAATAGCTTTCTGCAAGAGGAATTATCTGTTGAAGCTCAGACATTAAAGGTGATATTTTTACTTAAGTCTTCACGTGATCAAAAACATCTCTGAATATTTTAGAGTTGCCTTAATTAAAGAGACTATGCTTTAGAGGTTGATTGTCTTCAGACTTCACTCGGCTGATCACTTTAGAGTCCACTTCTTAACTTCTGAAGATTCAGAGTCTGGGTCACCAGAGGCTGAATTTCTTCAAAGTTGACTTCTTTAGAGTCTGGATCTTCCATTAGAGCCAGAGTCTTCAGAAGTGATCTTCAGAGCCATAGTCTGATCTTCAGATGCAGAATCCTCAAGCTATTTATTTATCTGTTCTTAATCATATAATTCTCCATACCTGAACATATGTTAGAATATCCAATTGTTCTTTAAATACTTTATTATCATCAAAACCTAAGAGAAATGGTATCAACCAATTGTGTCCCAACAATTTCCCCCTTTTTGATGATGACAAATAATAGTATTTAAGAACAATGTTTGTTAATTTAATTAATATGTTGACTCCATGGTCTGAGGTTTGTAAACTCCCTGTGAGTCCGATAGTACAAAGGATGAGGTTTGTAAGCTCCCCCTAAGTTCTATCCAGGTTAAATAAATTCCTTCAGAGCACGATAATTTTAATCTTCAGAAATTAAATTAAGTAGCAGGAGAATAATCATCAGATTCAGGTGCTTAAATACTCTTTTATCTCTTCCCTTTTGTCATCAACAAAAAGATAAATAAAAGGACAAAAAAGACACTCAAGAAAAGTTTTAATTCACAAAAAAAAGGATTCATAACATAAGTTCAAAAAAGATAAAACAAAGGGGTGACTAAATCCTAGAGCCTAAGGTTTCTTCTTTAGAAACTCCATAACAGTTTTCAGATCAACACCCATGTCATCTTTTCTGAAAGATATAGTCTTCATCTTATCATCCATCTCCCTTTGCTTATTACCCATGGCTTCCTGATTAGAAACAACAAAAGCTATCTTTTCTTCTAGAATATATTTCCTTTAACTAGAAGAAACAACAAACTCGGAAGAGATGTACGTCAAACTTTAAAGAGCTGATACCATAAAGGTTGTGAGAGAATTCCATTTTTCAGCATAAGCTATTGGGTCAGAGGTTGTTGTTCTCTCAGCAACCAGAGTCTATAATCTATTAAAGAGAATAATTTTTTATTCTTCCATCTGGTCTTGGATATATGGTGGAGGTGGTGGAATGTTTGTTTGTAGAATGCCAGTTTGTAACGGAATGAATAGGATTGTTGTACCAGATTATGACATAACATCTTTTGGGAGATGAGTGATGCTCAAATGGTTAGTTTTCTTGAACAGTTTGGTTAAGGTTGGTTTCAGGTGGAGGTTGGTCCAAAGAAACTTGTTCAGTTCCAATCTGAGGTTCGAATGTAATTTAAACTTGAGATTGACTCTGAATAGGACTAGTTTCTGGTTGAGGTGTAGGTTGCGGTGAGGGTTGAGGTGTAGGTTGGGGTTCTTGTTGAGTTTTAAGTTGGGGTTTAGGTAAATGTTCAGGTTCCGGTTGATCTTGGATTACATGTTCATCTTCAACCTGAACAGATAAATTATCTTGTTCAGAAGTTGTTTCAGCAGAACATGCTTCGTCATTTTATTGGTCTAGTGGGGTGAAGATTTGAAGAGGGATATGAAGCTAGTGGAAATATATCCAAACGTATCACGCACTCGAAGATACAACAAAATCTCCATCGAACTTTACTTATTCCCGAAGGAAAGGGAAACATCGATAAAACCCATGGGAAAGAGAAAAAGGGTAAGAAAGTCGATTATGCAAGGGAAAGGTATTAGCATCCCTCACATCTGTTGTACTCAACGGGAACCATTTTGATTGTTTTATGTTCGAATGGGTATTATATCTAAAGATTACTCGCAAAAGAATAAAGAAAAAAATAAAGGAATATATAAAGTGCTCGGTGAGGATTATGGCCCTCATGCCTATGTATCCTTATAGTCCAATAAGGAATTCAGAGCTCCGTATTTCATAGAACTAATGGTGAAAGATGAAAGAAGAGTGATAAAAGTATGGTTTAAGCCAAATAACAATGGTGTTTGAACCCATAAATGGATGAAGTCTGAAACAGAGAGTAAAGGTGGCATAAACCAATGTATGGTGAGACCAAGGAATGAACCAATACATGGTGGGGCCAAAAACAAAGGGAATTAAATGTTTGGCGTCAAGGAAAACATCTCTCGGTTCAAAGGTAGACACTGGATAAAGCTCAAAGAAATAGTGTATTTGGATCAAAGAAAGTATATCATATGGAGTGAAAGATTGGTACAAGATGTTGGATGTAGGTAGTGAATAGTGAATGATGAAAGGTGAATGAAATGATAGAGAGAAATATTTAATGTGCTCTCCAAGGATTTGCATCCTCGTGCCTATGTATTCTCATTGTGTAATGAGAAATTTAGAGCTCCGTAGTTCATAGAACTAATGCGGAAAGAATTGAAAGATTGGACAGAAGTGACAAAAGGTATAATTTAGAACCAGAAGATAATGGTATTGTTTGAATCCATAAAGAAATGAAGTTTGAACCAAAGAGTAAAGTAGGCATCAAGCCAAAAAGAAAAGGGAATGAAATGTTTGGCATCAAGACAAACAACTTTTGGCTCAAAGGTGGACACTGGTTATTTGCCCTAAAAGGGTATATATGGGATCTAAAGAAATATTGTATTTGGTTCCAAAGAAACAATATATCACTGAGATGAATGGTTATGATTGAAGATAGATGATATGGATCATGAAAGATATGGACGGTGCCCTAAAGAAGAAGAAGGAATAAATATGCTCGCCAAGGGTTCGAACCCTTGTGCCTACGTATTCTCATCATGCAATGAGAAAGTCAGAGCTCCGTAGTTCATAGAGCTAAGACGGAAAATACTAAAAGAGTTAATTAGGTTTCCAAAAGGCGGAGGAAATTGCTTGGACAATATGAGCATGGCATTAAACAATGATTGGTGTTTAGCCAAAGTGACAAAATAATAAGTGTTATTTGTATAGTGAAGGCATGGTCTGAACCAAGGATGCTACCAGAGTTTGTGACTCTACAAGGTAGGAAAAGATATTTTTTGGGGCCTATAACCCTACAAGGCAGAGTGAGATATAGCCAAAGTCTATAACTCTACAGGGAGAAATAGATGAATGCCAGAGTTCGTAACTCTATAGGGAAAAGGAACGGTAACCAGAGTCTGTAACTCTATAAGGCTGAGTGCAATGATGTTTGCCAGGGTCTGTAACTCTATAGGGTAAAAAGCAGATTGCTAGAGTCTACAACTCTAAAGGGGTAGGTGCACGAGTGTGCCATAGTCTGTAATTATACAAGGCAGAAAGAAATGGTTGTCAGAGTCTGTAACTCTACAAGACAAGGAGAGGATGTACCCTAGTCTGTAACTCTACTGAGCATAAAGAAATTTTCAATGTCTACAACTCTATAGGGTATGGAAAAAGATTTCCAGAGTCTGTAACTCGACAAGGTAAGAGTATAAAGATGTACCATAGTCTGTAACTATACAAGGTAGGAAAACATGAATGTCAAAGTCTGTAACTATATAAGGCAGAATGAATGATAGCCAAAGTCTGTAACTGTGTAGGCAGGATGAAAAGAGGTCAGAGTTTGTAACTCTATCATGAAATGCATGTTTGCCAAAGTCTGTAACTTTGTAGGTCAAAGTGCAATGATGTGTGCCATAGTCTGTAACTATATAAGGCAAAAAGAAAAGATTGCCAGTGTCTGTAACTCTATAAGGTAAAAGAGAAATGATGCCAGAGTTTGTAACTTTATGGGCATTGAAATGAATTTGTACCAAAGTCTATAACTATATACACAAAATGAAATGCGGATTTGCCAAGGCCTATAACTCTATAGGCAGAATGAAAGAGTGTCAAAGTATATAACTGTATAGGAAGAAATCATAGTTGCTAGAGTCTATAACTCTATAGGGCATAAGAGAGCTTGCCATAGTTTGTGACTATACAAGACAAGGAACAAGAATGCCAAAGTCTGTAACTTTATATGCAAGGAAAAGAGGACGCCAAAGTCTGTAACTGTATAGGCAATGCATGAATCAATTGATTAGGAGATTTTGATTGTTGACCTTGATGATGCAGTATTGCTTGGGAAGAGAGACTTGACAATCATTTTATTTGAATTATGCTAAAGTCTATCAATAAAGGTGAATACGATGAGCAGTTGGGTCATTCGTCCCGTACCCAAAGATATTCAGAATGAGGATAGGAATGTTCCACTCTCACCCCTTGTTTATTGCTTAAGGCTCGTGGCACACAACTTGAATCATTATTGACATGTGTTGAGACACCTTTGTTGTGCTTGAACTGTAGTCCAATCTATACGTTTTGTCTATAATGTTTGTCTGACATGATTGAAGTGTAGAGGCTTGAACTTGAATTGGGGTCTTGAGGTCCAATGTAGCTCCAGTACAGGGGACTAGTCTTATCAAGTGATCAAGAGGCTTCTGATCACTTGACTAGACTGAGGGAAAAAGCATTTGTCAAAGAATTTAGTTGATCAAAGAAGACTTTGATCAAATTAATCGATCAGAGGAAAATTTCAGTAGTAAACCAGGCACATGAATGCTAAACCTAAATTCTAAGGAAAACCAAAATAGCCTAGAATCTAAGGGAACGGGCAATTGGTCATGAAAGTCATACAAAAAGTCTTAAAGCCATTAACCTAATTACTCGATCAAAGTATATTTGACGAAATAATTAAATCAATCAAGGGAAATCAAACCATGAATTAACAAAAGAATTAATTAAAGATTTAATTAATTAATTACATAAACCAAAAAAAGATTTATCAATTAATCAAAATAATTAACTAACACATTAATTCTACTTCTAACATTTTGAACAATCACTAAAACTAATTAAAAGAGAAATTAATTCTAGTATTTCCACTAAAATAAATCTAATGTTTATTTTTCTAACTAAGCAATTAATGTTATTTTCTAAACTAAATAAACTAATATGTTTTTTATAAGGCTACTGCATATTTTTTAGACTAATGTTGATGTACATATAGTTTAAATTAAAGATATTTTATTGTATTTTTTAAACTAAACTACTGATGTATTTAACTAAGGTCATTAACGTATTAAAAAAGAGAGAGAGAAAAAAGCTAAAGTATAATTTTCTACCTAAAACCAAAGTATAAAGAAAAAGCTAATATTTTATACTACCTAAATCTAAAGTACAAATTAAGAAAAAGCTAATGTTTTATACTAAAATAAGAGAATATAAGAATACAAAAAATTATTGTACTAACAAGGTAATTAAAATGCAACTTCAACATGGAATTATTCAGCATATGCAGATGTTGGACCGCAGGTACAGAATGTACATTATGCTAGAATTATTAGTGTCGGTTTATCTGGGGAGTAACTAGCAAGTAGTACAAATATAATATAAAAGTAATAGAAATAAGAAAAGGGAATAAAAGGAAAGAAATGTAACCGGAAAAAACCAGTTTTAAACAACTTTTTGGTAACGGTCAAGGAAACCGAATTCGATAAGTTAATATATTGTTGGAATTAAAGATTCGCAAAGAAATCAAATACATACTCTAAATTGAAAAATAAGCTATGAATTATATACCAAAGAAATAGCAAAAGTGGGTGAAAATTCGACTAAAGAATGCGTTGATTTGGTCAAACTATGCATCGAAACGAAAAACTAATTATATATTCATGATCAGTGTGAAAAAAACTATTCAAATGGTATATTCACATGTTATTAATAGTTAAGAATTGAAAAATCACTATTTTCAAGTTTATGTGTCTTATGCCAAAATAAGTGATTATTTCAATAAACTATTTCAAAACAGTTGATAAAATTGATCAACAAGTCAAAATCCAATCATTCATGGCAAAGGTGTGGAAGAGATAAAGGATTATCGACGGAACAAAGATTTTCTCCGGTTAGTGTTAAAAATCGGAGCGCCGAAAAGAAATCTGGAATACTTCAAGAAAAAGCTTCATTAATCCAATTAACTTCCAACCTTTGATAATTATTCTTGATGATGAATAAATGTAGAAGATGAATTATGAATATAGAATATTGATGAATAAGCTTGAATTGATGAATCTTGGATGATGATTGTTGATGAATCTTGATAAACCTTAGATGATGATTGTTGATGATAATGTAGAAATTGTTGATGGCTAAGTTCTACCATTTTAGAACTTCAATGTGAAGTTCTAAATGGTGATGAAGATGAACTTTAGTAAGGGTGAGGGAAAAGAGGAATATTGAGAGAGAATAGAAGAAAAATGGTGGAAAAATAATAGTTAATTGTGAATTTTCTAAGTTAGGTTAGTGATGTTAGCTAAAACCAAAATTATGAGAAATAACATGTTTATATAGACTTGGTAGGTGAATGATCATCATTTGATTGTGATCCAAGTAATTAGTTTATCAACGGTTAGGAGTTAAT
Source organism: Lathyrus oleraceus (assembly GCF_024323335.1). NCBI lineage: Eukaryota > Viridiplantae > Streptophyta > Magnoliopsida > Fabales > Fabaceae > Lathyrus > Lathyrus oleraceus. Next base: position 144,284,365 of record NC_066579.1, on the reverse strand, counting down.
TTAGTCCTTAGTTGCGGATCATCAATTTCAACCATATGATTAATTGTTAATAGTGGCTAGGATTGAGTAAAAAAATGAAAGTTAAGATTTGTGTTTGTTTGGAAGTTTTGTGTTAGTTTGGAAGTTATGGTAGTTAAGGATAATTAGGTAAATGGATGGATTATGGAGAAATAGGTAGTTAAAGATAGTTAGAGACCAATGGTGTTGGAGTTTAGCAAAAGTACAAAGTTAGGATGTAAGGCAAAGAGTCACTAGTAATTAACTTTAATTTTAATGCCTTTGTCTTGATTTTTTAACACTTTTAGCTTGAATTTTGAGTGGCTTAACCCATGACTTTTAGTATTTTTGAGAAGTGATATTTTCCAATAAATGAATGAAATCTTCCTTTTATTCCAACTTTTCTCTTTCCTTTGAATCCAATCAAATATCCAAATTAAGTGGTGATCATTTCAATCCTCCATGATAACCATGAATCTCAAATAAAAAATGATCTCCACCACAAGTAATACGGGAAATGAACCCGAATAATTAACAAATAATATCCACCTCAAAAATCCACTTAAATCGATTAAATTCATTATCATCGAGCCTTTGGCCTAAGTTTGTTACCATATTCAAATGTCGATGAATGCATGATCAAATAGAAAATAGTATGCAAATGCACAAAACCATAAGTCAGACAAATTGAATAAAAAAAAGTATGGCAAATTTTTGGGGTATGGCAGTTATCCCTATTTAATCATCTTGAACCTGAATGCACGAATTGCGATAACTTCTCGGGTATTCAAGGTAAAATAGGATTAAATACAAAAATATCTGAAAACTTGCCAGTTGAAAATGTATGTAATGTGAGCAGGATAACTGTATTGGGGATATGGGATGGCAGGTAAAGTTTCATAGGTTCATTTGTTGGGAATTGACTGAAATATTATGTCGGAGAAATAGACCAGTCGCACCGGAAAATCATGATATGCATGCTATATGTAAGGTGTGTTTGATTTTTTATGACACATGAAGCCATGTATGATATGTAGCAATGTGATTAGAGATAGATTATGGCTATGGTAGTGAGTGGAATCAAGGACCCCATAAGTTTAAACATGAAAGTTCTATAATGCCCTCATAGATAGAGGTTTCAGTTGAATCTTTGCTGACAGGGATGCCCAATGGTTGAAAATAAATTAACAATACAAAGATTAGAAACAAGGTCATCATCAACCATGAAGGTTAGAAACAAAAGGTCATCATCAGCAAGGTTTTATTCAAAAGTATACAGTGAGTGATCTCGTGCATTTTAATTCATCATTCTTTTTTGATTTTGCTCGAACAAAAGCTTGATACTGATAAAGAAAACATGAGTGAACGCGAATGGATTTTTTTCAAAACATGCATGTTTATTTCATTATCATTATCATTCAAAAACAAACATGCTTTACAAATAAACAACACTTAACAAACAAGAAAAGATTACAAATGCAAATGATTGAATAATATAATGTTACGAAGTCTAAGCCTCAGAAGGATCATTCTTGAGGATGGTCTGTAAAGCACAACAACTTATGATCAAGGTGATCTTGAACTTTGACCTTGAGAATGTGACAAGCTTCTGTAGAATGCCCCACATGTCCAGCATAGTACCCACATGTGGCGTTATGATCATGTTTAGGACAGTAGGGAAACCTGGTAGGCTTGGGTACAATTTACCTAACATTAATTAGTATAGGCAGCAAATGTGTATAAGACATAGGAATTGGATCATTGTGAGGACATCTCCTTTCTTGATCATTGTTTCCTTTGCAGATTTGTTTCTGCTTTTGTTTCTGATTGCTTTGAGCGATCCTCTGGTGTGGTAGGATACGTTGTTCTTGGGGAGGAAGTGGAAGAATGCTTGCAGTTGTAATCTATATGTCATCCCTTTTCATATTGTTCTCGATTCGTTCATCAATTGCAACCCGTTGGGAAGTCTATTCTCATGTTGTCCATGAATAGCCCCATGGTCATGTCATCTCTGCCTTTGACGTAGTCCAAACTCTTCTTGCACATGGTGCTCTCATGCTTACCCCGTTCCATGATTCTTTGATAATTGGCGTCAAAAAATCGTTGTCTTTATGGTTGAGGAAGGACAAGGTGAGATTTTTCTAGATGGTATGCATGAGATGCAAATGAATGAATGCATATGTTGTGGAGGGAATGCAAATAATTATGCAACATCCATAGATTCAATTTTTTTCCAGTGTAATAACTCAGGTTCAAAAGTTCAGCGTATATGTAGTGATGCAATAATGATATGCAATAATGTATGTTAACATCACAACATAATTCGGATAATCTGCATATACTACCTGGTGCAGGATCAAAGGTTCGGCGCAATCATGATTTTTGAGGAATGTAGAGTCTACGGATTCCTACAAAAGAAAAATCCCATATCCCCTCACAGGTAGGTGTCGTATCTCAAAAAATACGATTCTTCGCGATGGTAGCAGAAATATTTATGTTCGAACAGAGTCGCCACCGAACTTTATTTATCCCAATGAAGGAATAGGAAAATATCGATAAAACCTTTTAGAAAATAGAATAATGGTCGTCGCAACCATATTCGGGTTCGGGAGTCGATTACGCAAGGGGAAGGTATTAGCACCCCTCACGTCCGTTGTACTCAACGGGAACCTTTTAGTCTAATTTGCTATTTGAATGTTAGTTGACTGTGATTTGTTTGCTTCGAGTAATTAGAATTGATGATAGGTATGGGTGAAGACCTCAAAAGGAGAAAAGGGGAGGTTTTTTATTAGTGTGCTCGCGAAGATACAGCAATCTCCTGCCCACGTATCCTTATGGTACAATAAGGAAATCAGAGCATTCGTAGTTCGGGGAACTACGATTTTGTTGGTGTCTTTTAATGAACGACCGTGTAGATTGCGTCCTAAAGGCTAAACGTTGGCTTGTCTACTCTCGGCGGAGGCTTAAGCGTCGGTTTGTGGTTCACATTAGAAAGGATTAACACTGTTCTTTTGAAGAGAATTTTTAAGTTGTTGGTCGCACGGGGCGAGAAGTTAGTTTGATTTGTTAAGGTATTTTGAAGAACGACGAAAGATTGAGCAATGTGGTGCACACCAATCGTCCAATTCTTTCGAGGAATAATAAGGCGAACGCCTTCTACTCCTTTTTCGTTCAAATTATTTGAAAGTTTGTTCGTGGATGTTGAATATGCACAGTAGTGAGGTGTATGCCTCCTACTTGCTTATTCAAAGAATAATGAGGTGAGCGTCCCCTATTCCCTTATCCAAGTTTATTTAGAATGTATTAATCGGAAGTCGATGATTTGTGCAATATGGCGAGCGTCAATTATTCAAATAATCGAGAGATGGTGAGGCGAATGCCTCCCATCTTTTATCATCCGAAGTTTAATTTATAAAAGGTATGTTTTTAGATGTTGTATTTGATTTGCAAAAATAGTTTGAATTTTGAATTGGTAGGTTTTGAAAAGTCGATGATTTGAGCAATATGGCGTACACCAATTATTCAAATAATCAAGGAATGGTGAGGCGAACGCTTCCCATTCAATCGATTAAAGTTTAAGTTATTTATTTTTGCGAAATTGGGTTTGATATGAAAAGGTGATTTGAATTTATATGATTTCGGTTTTAATTTGATGACGAAGATTCAAGCAATGTGGCGTACGCCAATTATTCGAATAATCGAAAGATAATGAGGCGAACGCCTCCTATCCTTAATTATCGGAAGTAATTAAAAGAATTTGGAATTTGTAGTTGATTTAAAAGAAATGATTTGAAATGTTATGGTTTGATATTTTAATTAAATGACGAAAATTCGAGCAATGTGGCGTACGCCAATTATTCGAAGTAATCGAGAGATAGTGAAGCGGACGCTTACTATTCTCCTTTTCATCCCATAGACTAATTATCAAAATAAGGTATTTAAAATTTATAATTAATTTAGGGAGGTGATCTTAATTTCATGGAGTTTTAGATTTTTAATTAAATGACGAAAATTCGAGCAATGTGGCGAACACCAATTATTCGAATAATCGAGAGATAGTGAAGCGGACGCTTACTATTCTCCTTTTCATTCAAAAATTAATTTAAATAATTTTAACGAGTATATTAATTAAATATGTTGACTTTGAATTTTTTTAAAATTAATATGTTTCGAGAAAGATTATTTGGTGTCAGACCGATGTTTGAAAAAAAAGTTTGTTTATAAGATTAATGTCATTATATCCATCAATTAAATGATTAGTCCTTTAAATAAATAGTAACAAAGATAATCAAAAGATAATAAAAATAATTTTAAAGAGTAAGAGTAAAATATATGAGCATATACGAATGATAATCATGGTGAAAATGAGAGAATTAAAATCGAGTGAATGAACTAATTACATTTTATTTTATTAAATAATTAAGCTTATTAATCTTAATCACTTTTAATTAATTGGTGGCAAAAACAAAATTCATCATATAATTAAATTAACTAAAAATTATCTAACTTGATTAGTTAACCAAAACAAAGTATAACAATAAATATGCATTATAAACAGAAAATAAATATTGGAGCAAATAAACTAAAAAGAAAGGGAGATATGCTACTGGATGCCAGGGTGTATCGGTTAAAGGGTACTGGCATTGCAGGAACATGCAGGAAGAGTATAAGGGCACAAAGCCCATTTAATTAGCCAAACCCTATTTAACTCAAAGCAAAATAATCGGAGCCCTAAACTACACATAGGCAACCACCACGTCCTCACACTTTCCACTTATTATTTTTGAAATCTGAATTAATTATGAAATTGAAAAAGGAAACATACAGGACATAGTAATAATCAAACGCGGATTTCCCAAATGAAAAGCAAAGACCAATTGGATATTGATTGACCACTACCAGAACCGCCACTTGGCAATAAGCATTGATGAATAATCAATTCAAAATAGCTAACATGGTCTAATGAATGGATAAAATCTGCACTAATAACAAGACCATCTCTCTCTCCAATTTTAAAAGTAAATCAATATTAATTTGAAATATTAAATATCATAAAAAGGAGATAGTCATGATAACTAACGGGAGAAACAAATTATTTTCTCAAAAAAATCGCTTTTACTTTCCCTTCTTCTTCAAATTGATTCTCTCATCCAGATCTCTTTCTCTTCAGTATAACACGATGAATCCCTTTTCTCACCTCTATCTCTTTCAATCTCAACCGCAACACAACATGAAGACACAATCCGATTTTTGTTCTGAATCCGAGTTTCTTATTGATTCTAACACACAAACATTCAAACACAATAGATTTACACAAATTCGACCAAATCTTAACCAATCTTAAAACAGCAAAACTTCAGATGATTCAGGATAATATAGTGAATATTAAGACAAGGCAACGCATATGCAATAAAATACATGTATAGAGAAGGAAAGTGGGACGAAATAAAGCTCACCGGAAAACGAAGTTTCCGGCAAGGTTACCGGCAGTAAGATCCGACCTTGAGGTATATTGCTTCCTTTTTGTTTTTCTGGAATCCTCTTCTTCTTCTAACTTCTTTGAATCAGTTTGTTGTGGAGTTGGTAACGCAGTGGTTTAGCTCGACCTTTTTGAAGCTTCGATGTGTAGCTTCAAAGGTTCAAAACTCAGAGCTTTTGTGTAGACTGTTTGAAAGGATTTTTCGGCCGAGTGATAGTGCTGGAAAAGGTTTTTTATGAAATATTGCTATGTTATTCTTGATGTGTGTTCTAAGTTTTTAGAAGAAATCTCTTGCTGTGCATATGCTGTTGTTCTCGTTAACCTCTCATTTTTTGTTATTATGAAGAAAAGATTAAGCCTTAAAACACTCTTGTTTCTTTTTGATTTTCTCATCCCAGATTATGTGGGATTTGACCTTTTCTTGTTTAAGCCATTGTTGCAATGCCTTTTCAGATGTTCCAATTAATCCTCTGGATAAAGCTTCAAACTGAGTGATTTATTTTGTTGTTTTGCAGTTTCTTAAGCGCTTCTAAAAAGTGCTTTTAAAATAAACTATTTTTGTGCTCTGTAGATTACAGCTCTGAGGTGGCTTTGATGGAATGGGGAGAAAAAGTAGGCTGTAAATTAGGGACCTTTTTGCAGCAAATTCCACTTAGTTAAAATGTAACTATTTAGTTTAGTTTTTTTTAAGGACAAAATGTGTGTTTGGATTATTTGGGACTTATTGAATTAAATTTTAATCATGTAATTACCTTTTAATCTTTCAAAATTTAACTCAATATTTATTTATGCTAATCAATTTCAACTTTTAAAAACAACAAATTTCTAACTTAAGTATAATGAATTAATCTAAAGAACAACATAATTCTAATCTTAAACACAAAAACTAAGTATAGTAATTTAATAAAAAAAACAACACAATTCTATTTTAAATACAAAAAATATAAATATGGAACTTTTTAATTTAAAAATAACACAATTCTATTTTAAATACAAAAAATCTAAACATGAGACTTTTAATTAAAAAACACAATTCTATTTTAAATACAAAAAATCTAAACGTGGGACTTTTAATTAAAAAAAACACAATTCTATTTTAAATACAAAAATCTAAATATGGGACTTTTAATTTTTTTTAAAAACACATACATGTTTCTAAAAAATGCAAATTCTAAATATAGGACTTTTGAAACAAAGAAATCTCATGGATTAAACCAAAATGGCCGGATAAAATTGGGGTATGACAGTAGGTTCTAGTTTTCAAGAAGGTAGTTCCTAAAAGGTTCTCAGAGTCATTGATTCAAAATGAAAGTACCCTGTCGTAGCGAATTCTCATAGGACAAAAGTACTTCCAAGTGAATCTAGTCTGGGTGTCGATCTCGTGTCAACCCAACGTGTGAAACGCAGGTCAACACAACTATCCATGAGTCTATCCTATGTACATACTCAATCTCGGGTGTAGAGCTTATCTCAAATCATAAAGCCCATCCCACAATGGAATATACAACAGATAATGTGCAGAGTATACAAAATATGAATATAATGATAAAGCGAATAAAGTGTAAAGATAAACACCCAATCAAGCAAAGAAGCAAACAAAACTAGGCTCTACTCCTACTTGCAAGAACAAGGAATCCCCGATAGAGTCTCCAGCTGATGGGGAGGCCCACCAGCAAGTTTCCCCAGTAGTGTCGGCAGCTAAAGCTAGCGAAAGTATACCTGAACGCATTGCACGCTTGAAGATACAACAAACTCTCCATCGACCATAAGGTGTATCCCTTAATTGTGGTGTCATAACCAAGAAAATGAGAATGACTATAAGGTGTATCTCAAAAAGGAAATAGTGTCAAAACCAAGGAAGGGAATGACCATTAGGTGTATCCCAAAATTGTGGTGTCATAACCAAGAAAATGAGAATGGCCATGAGGTGTATCTCAAAAAGGAAATGGTGTCAAAACCAAGGAAGGGAATGACCATGAGGTGTATCCCAAAATTATGGTGTCATAACCAAGAAAATGAGAATGACCATGAGGTGTATCCCAAAATTATGGTGTCATAACCAAGAACAGAAATGTAAAAGTGGTGTAAAAACTAAGAAAGGGGAATAACCATGAAGGTGTGTCCCTAGGGAAACTATGATTGTGATGCTATTTGCAGACTTGACAGAGAATTAACTGGAATTGCACTAAAGTCTGAACATAGGCAAATACTTTGAGCAACTGGGTCATTTGTTCCGTACTCAGAGATATTATAGACAAGTGTAGAGAAGATCCCCTCTCATCATTCTCTATTTATTAAGGCTCATGGCATGCAATCCTAGTCAAATACTGACAAGTTTGTTGAAGCGGGTTCCCAAATATGCTTGTGGGGATGAGTCAGATGGCTGACTGCTGAAGATAGTTGTAGTCCACTTAGGGTTTTGAACTTGTTAGGGGGTTGAATGCCCCAGGATAATAGAGGCAAGTCCCATCAAGTGACAAGGGACTTATGGCCACTTAACAAAGAAAAAAGGGAAATATAACAGATGAAGGGATTTAATAGATCAAATGTGAATCTGATTAGGCCAAATCAAAGGGAAGGATTCAAGAACAAACAAGGATGCATGATCATACAAAACTATCCTAGGGTCTTATTTTAAGGTAGCCCAAGAGAAAGTCGTGTGGGTGCAAAGTGTATTGTTCTATGTTTCATTATTAGGTAGCCCAAGAGAAATCCATGTGTGTGTACATGTGTGCTAAGCCTAAGTAGATGAATGAAAATAAGCAAGAGACATAAAGAAGATGGAGATAAGAACAAAGCTATATAAGTAGAAAACCTTTAAATCGAGCCCACAAGTATATGAAGATCTTCATGCCGAGCTAGGGTTATGCACAAGGTCCCTTATCAGTCCTTAGACCTAATGTTACTTCAGGTCAAGTTAAGGGTCTAAGTCCTAAGTATAGAGTCCATAGTCTAAAAATCCAGGTCAAGCACAGGGCAAAGTGATCCAGTCCTTTAAGTCTTTTATTATGTTTTTTAAGGTAGAGAAAAACAAGAAAGGTGGGTTTGATTTGTTTTCACAAATAATAAAAACTTTTTGAGTTTCTACACACACACATAAATTAAAGATAAATAACACATAAGTTATCTTGGTTTGCTTGAAATTCAAAGCTACTCCAGTCCATCCTACCAAGGTGATTTCGCCTTCAAAAAGGACTTAATCCAATAATCTAGAAAGATTATGACAACGTCTAAGAGTACAATGATCTCTTAGCCCTCTCAAGTCTACAGACTTCACAAGTCACTTGAGGGACTTTACAACAACTACTTTAGAAATACAAGAAGGTGTTTAGTGCTTCTAGGTGAGCAATATGAACACAGTAAGAATAATAGAATTTCACATTAAGAGCAATAAATCGTGTGATAATGTAAAACAAGAATTAGTGGTCGGACCTTTTTATAGTGCTTGAAGATGATACCGTTGAATGTAGCATTGATGCTGATATCTTGTCAATAGGGCTGGAAATGAACCAAACCAACTCGAAAATAGTTCGAGACTCGATTCGATAATTAATTCGTTGGACTTGGTTCATGAACCAAATGAGTCGAACTTGAGCTCAAAACTAAGTTCGTAAAATAAATGAGCTGAACTTGAGCTATGTATAGTTCGACTCGTTAGGTTCATGAGTCGACTCAGTTATATATATATATATATATATATATATATATATATATATATATATATATATATATATATATATATATATATATATATATATATATATTATATATATATATATATATATATATATATATATATATATATATATATATATATATAATATTTTTAAATCATATATCTCAATAGTATCATTTAAAAAAATAATGTATAGATTTTAACCTTTTAACTTATCAAATTAAATATTTTAAAAAATACTTGTGATATTTTTTTATACAAAGTAAAATACTTCTAACTAAAAAAAAAACATAATGCACAGTGACTTTTAATTTTAAAGTGTCATTTTAAACTACTTCTAAATTTGTTTTTTAAACTACCACTTTAAAAATAACGTTTTTTAAATATTGTACCATTTATATGATTTAATTTATATCCTTTTATATTATTTTTGACTTTATTATTATTATTAACTATTTTTAAGATTTTAAATATGCCCATTTATTAGTATTGCATTTTCCAAAAGCAAAACCTTTAGTATTCCTTTTTAGATTTTAGGTTTTAGAGAACTTCCTTCATCCTTCATATTACGTATTTTCAGTCTCTGTTCTCTATTCTGAAGAAAAAAAACTTTAACTCTTTCTTCCAGATTCAACAATTTTTTTCAATAGAGGTAAATATTATTATTCTCATCATCTGATTGCTTTAGTAGCTTTGTCATTTTTTACTGTGTTCTGAATATGTTGAATATGTTCTTCCTGTATATAATGAACTATAACTCTGTTATGAGGATTTTATTTATTTTCTTTGTTTTGTATATGTTCTTTCTGAATTAGACTCAAAAAGAATAGTTTTTGAATTAGACTTTTAAATTTATCTTTTGAAAGCTTTATTTTGTTTTAATATTTTCCCTTTAAAAAGAATAATTTAAAATGTCAAATATAATAAAAAAATTTAAACTTTAAAAAATGACTTTTTAGTCCGTGAAGTAAACAAATTGAACCTAACGAACTGAACCTAACGAGTTGAACCGAGTTTTTCAAGAACTTAAAACGAGTCGAGTTCGAGCTTAAAAAAAAGTTCGTGTCGAACTCGAGTCGAGTTTCGAGCTAAACCAATTCTTATCGAGTCGAGTCGAGCTGACGACGGGTTCGACTTGACTCATTTCCAGCCCTACTTATCAATAATGGGATTTAATAACATTAATGTTGTTGTCCTTTCTATAGAAATTGAGGAAAGTATTCAATTTTCTCCATATATAAATTTATACCATTTTTGGAATACTTCGTTGTTAAGTCTTGATCTGATTTGTTGGGCGTGAATCAGAGCGTGCGGAATTCAGATACTTCTCTTAGATCTTATATTCTTAAGATAGTTGCCTGATGTGTTTTCTTTAGAGGTTCTTGATTGATATCTAATTTGACATTCTTCAGATGTAATAATCATTAGAGAATTCAGGTGAGGGGTCCTTCAGATGCAGAATATCAAAGTCTTCAGATGTCAGATGTTGTGGGCATCGTTGTCTTCAGTGTCAGAGAGAATACTTTTAACTTCAAGTTAGCTATTTTGGACTTGTGTGACGTTAGATGTTGTTTCATCAGACTCATTTATCGTTAGAGCCCTACACACTTAGCGAATTTTATTAGGGTGCCAAAATGTTTCATCCTTTGTTATCATCAAAACTTAGAGATAAATTGTAGAACCAAAACCTTGTTCTAACAATCTCCCCCTTTTTGAAGATGACAAAACTTTAGACTGTTAATGAAACAATGATATTTCATAACAATTAAAGGAAGGTAATTTCAGAGTCAGATATACTATGACTCCCTCTGAGATAAGCAAGCTCCCTTTGAATCTGATACTTTAGAAGGTTTAGAGTTTCTTACCAGGGCCTCTTACGTTACTTAGCTTGTTTCTCAAATGTTTTATTCAGATACTTCCTGCAAGAACTTAGACTGTGCAATGTATTTAGATGTTTAGAATGTAAGCAGTGCATTATGAGGGTTAGATATTAATTTCATCCGAAGGTTGCTTAATGATTTCTCCCCCTTTTTGTCAGACTCAAAAAGACATAACCAGGAAACATATAGAGCAAGACAAAACCTCATTGGATAAAGAAAACAGGTATAAAGAAGGAAAAATATAGAAGCTAAAACACTTAGAAGAAGAAAAAAAACACAAAGCAGAAATCCTAAGGTGCCTAAGGGTTTGGAGGAGGCGGCATCCTCTGAAGCAGCTGAGTCGGAAGATTCTGAATACTGGAGTTGATAGAGTCTTGTTGATCCAGTCTGGATCTTACAATTTGTTGTTCCTTCTGGAGTTCTTCCAGAGTCTTGAGCACCAGTGGAGTAAGATCAAGGTTAGAGGTCTCACCCTGAGTCAGAGCCACTTCCTTTGCCTTGGCAGCTTCTTCCGCAGCAATACATGTTGCTTCTTCAGCATCAACCTTGGCTTTGGCTTCGGCTTCAGCAGCAACCTCCTCAATGGCGGCCTTTTCTTCGGCTTCTTTTCTTGCTTGCTATTCAGCTTCCAACCGTTCCTTTTCTTTAGCTTCCTGGCGAGCTTTCTCTTCATCTTCTCTGGCCAGACGAGCCTTTAGCCTCACCTCAGCGTCTCTGATGTAGTCATTTCTGACTTTTTCAGAGAGGCATTTCAACTTGAAGACCTCGGATGTAATCCATCTAAGAAATCCATTCCAATGATTTCTCACTTCAGAGGGGTTATCACTTAGCTTGGATTGTTCAGACAATGATCTGAGCTTCACAGCTGAGGATTCATAAAATAAAGCAATTGTCTCTTCCAAGGTGGGGAAGGTTGGTTCAGGTTCAGAAGATGGATTGATGGGTTCTGGTGAAGTGTGGGTGGTTTCAGTGGGAGGTTCAGAGGGTTATCAAGTTGGGGGTTTAGATGGTTGTTCAGTTTTGGGTTCAGAGGGTGGTTCTCTATGAGGTTCAGAGAGTGGTTTTGTTTGAGGTTCAGAGGTAGAAGGCACAGAGGTATCTGGGATAGATTGAGGTTGGTTAGATAGTGCAATGGCTTGTAGTTGGGCCAGTGTTGAGGATGAAGGGTCAGGGTTTGCTCGTTGTTCAAAGTCGGAAGATAATATCATAGTATGGTGGTGAATAGGGAGTTGATAAGAGAGATGATATGGATTCACTCAGAGGTGAAAGGTCAGATGTGAGGAGTGTTGTGGTGGTGAGGTTAATTTGTCGGGGGTGAGGAAGGGTTGAGTTGTGATGTTCACAGATAGGTGGATATGATATGGTAGGTTCAAATGGGGTAAAGGGGGAAGAAGGTTGAGGTAGGGAGGAAGATAATTGCTTTAAATTTGAATGAGAGGGAGTTTTGAATGGTAGAGACTTACTTGGGATGGGGGAGTCCAGAGGCGCAGGCGATCTGGCTGCAGATAGTTCTCCTAACTTCAGAGTCTTAGACTTCTTGGACTTCTCAGAAGGCTATCTTTTCCTCTTCATGATGTTGAGTGGTTGTTCTGGAAGCCAGCCCACTAAGAACTCTGAGATATCCACCCCTTGAGATGTCAGGTCCTGAAGGTAATGGTCGATGACCTCCGAAGGATCTATCTTAGAGAACATATAGAGACTATTGGGTATCTTTCTCTGATCCTTCAGAGATTCCCAGGAGGTGTCCAAAGTTGGCCTGACCAGGACTCTTTCGATGACTCCCATACTCTTCAAATTTCTTGCGTTAAGAGGTTTTCTAATGTCTATCGTCACATATTCCATCAGATTGTAGGATATCATATGATCTACCATCCCTCTTTCGATCAGAACATCAGAGATGAGCCTCCCAGAGGAATGTAGTTTTTGGGCTTCATGTGATTTCTGGTTTCCCTGACTGAATCCCTCAGATACTTGAATAATAGCGATGGAGGATTCAGCTTGAGTCCTTTGTGGAGGCATTACATAATACACTTCTGATCTGTGTTGATGTAGTCATAAGAGTTTGAAGTTGGACGGTGGTGGATGGTACCCAGAATGATCTTCAACCAGACTCTCAGATTCTGGTGAAGTTCCTTGTTCTTAGAGGATCTTCCTGCGGAGCTTTGTTTGAAGATAGTTGGAACAATCTCCTGGGATATGTATCTTGCCCTAGGGTTTATGTTGTTAATCCTTATGCCCCTAGTTTCTCCATGTTTAGAAGCTTGACAATAGATTTCTCGGTGATGACCATCTTCACACCCATAACATATGAAACTATATAGTGGTCATCACATTCTGTGAATCTCCAGAACTCTTTAACGAGGAAGGTGTAGATGGGACCATAGAGCCTCTAAAAATAATTTTCCCAGCCTTTTTTCTTCAGTTCCTTAGTGAGATCAACACCATTGCACTTCATGTTTTTAAAATCCATGAGAGACTCACAAAGAACTTCCAATTTCTCAAAGGGTGTTGCAAGGTTGATGTGAGGTGGATGATCAAGGACGTGGGGTTCCTTGTAGACATCGGTTGTTGTCGTAGCAGTTTCAGTAGAGGTTTGTTGTGGAGCTTCAATAGGATGTTCATTTGCTTTCACTTGTTGTGAGTAGTTGTAGACCTATTGTTGTTGAGAATCCATTTGGAGAAGATGAAGATGTTGTTAAATGTTGATGAAGATATGAAGGAAGTCGATGAACTTGAAGATGTTGAATAGCTTGGAGAGAGTTTGAGGAGAAAGGGTTTGTGTAGGTTTGTGAGTAAAAAATGTGAAAGTGAGAGTTGTAAAAAGTATATATACACATTAGTAGCATGCAAAACGGCAGTGTTATTATAGAATAGTAAATAACACAATTAATTGGCGCATAATTCTGAGTTGACATGCTTGAGGAGAATTAATGGTAGCTAATGATGGATGTCTAATCCCAAAAATATGCACATTGCTCGAGGAGATCTCAATAGTCTGGCTCTTGAGCTCTGTGCTAGACACTTGTCTAGAAAATCCAAGGTCAGGCGCTAGAGAGGCCACGTGTTGATGTTTCTGACATCAAGAATACCAAGAGATTTTTGATTCAGAGGGTTTCTAATTCAGATTATATCTAACTGGTAGAAGTATTAGAACCAGAACTAGATGCCAGTGATAGATTTAAGTTAGATCCTATTTTGACACGTCAGAGGAGAAACACAAGTTTAGAATCACTCTAGGCAATCTTCCATGTTTAAATGTTTCAGAATGAAGGAGAATCTATCTCCATTTAGGGGTTTTGTGAAGATATCAGCCCATTGGTGGTCTGTATCAATGAATTTTAAAGTTATTACCCCTTTCTAAACATAGTCTCTGATAAAATGATGTTTAATTTCTATGTGCTTTTCTCTGGAGTGCAGAATAAGATTCTTACTTAAACATATGGCAGTAGTATTGTCATAAAAGATAGGAATATTACTCTCATATATCTGAAAGTCCTCTAGTTGATTCTTCATCCAGAGCATCTGAGTGTTGCATAATGAAGCTGAAATGTATTCTGCTTTTGTAGTTGAGAGTGCAATGGTTGATTGTCTTTTGCTAGCCAATAAGATGAGGTTTCCTCCCAGAAACTGATAGTTTCCAGATGTGCTTTTGTGTTCCAATCTGTATCCAGCGTAATCTGCATCACAGTACCTAGAAAGCCTATACTTTGATGTTTTCTTATACATCAGGCCAAGGTTAGGTGTTCCTTTCAAATACCTTAGGATTCTCTTAACATAAGTTAGGTGAGATTCCCTTTAATATGAATGGAATATGGCACATAGACAAATGTTGAATAATATATTTGGACGTGTAACAGTCAGATAGAGAAGAGAACCTATCATACCACGATAGAGTTTCTGACAAATCTTTTGACTTACCTCTTCTTTCTCCAGAATGCAAGTGGGGTGCATAGGAGTCTTTGCTGGTTTTCTTTCTGGCATTTCAAACTTCTTCAAAATATCTTTTATGTATTTTCTTTGATAAACATAAGTAGCATCCGATGTTTGATTGATTTGTATTCCCAAAAATAACTTTAGTTCTTGCATCAGACTTATTTCAAATTCAGCCTGCATTAGCTCAGAAAATTCTTGACAGACATAAGGGGTTAGCAGAACCAAAAATTATGTCGCAAACATATATTTGACAGATCATAAGGTCGTTTCTGATGTTTTTACAGAAGAGTGTAGAATCAACTTTGCCTCTGATGAAATGATTTTCCAGAAGAAAAGAACTTAGTCTTTCATACCAAGCTCTAGGAGCTTGTTTTAGACCATAAAGAGATTTTTTTAGTTTAAAAACGTGTTCTGGACATTTTGAGTTTTCAAAACCAGGTGGCTGATGAACATACACCTCTTCAGAAATATATCCGTTCAGAAATGCACTTTTGACACCCATCTGATATAGTTTGATGGAGTAATTTACATCAAAAGATATAAGTAAACGGATAGAATTTAACCTGGAGACTGGAGAAAAGGTTTCATTGTAGTCAATACCTTCTTGTTGACTATAACCTTGTCCCACCAGTCGTGCTTTATTTCTTACCACTTCACCTTTTTCATTCAGTTTGTTTTTGTACACCCATTTGGTTCCAATCACGTGATATATGCAACATATACTATATCTTTTGGTACCCAAAATCTTTTGGGTCCTTTATGATTAGTTCTCCCAGCGTTTCTGAAAACTTTGGGTTTTCTGGCATTATTAAAACTTTGTGTCTGTGCATGTGTGTAATGATATGAAAAAAGAGATTTAGGCCTATCCTCTGCAGAAGATATTTTCTCATCTTCATCAGAGTCATATCCAATTCCTCTTTTCTTATTGTGACTAACACCATAAATTATAGAAGCCATTTTGCTTCTTTCAAGCCCATTTTTCAGGAATTTCTGAAACACCTTTTCATATTTACATATGATGGTGTCAGAAGTTGGTGGAGCTTTGGAAAGAGTTTTTTCAAGTTTTAAACATTTTTCGTTGAAAAATCATTTTCTTTTTCCAGGACAAAAATGTTTCCTTTAAGTTCAGAAACTTTTGTTTCAAGCTTATCACATTCTTCAATAGTTTCTTCATGGACCCTTTTTAGGATCTTGAATTTCTATCGAAGCTTCTGATAGGAGCTTAGAGATTCTGATAAACAGGCTTCTAGATCAGGGCGAGAGAAATCAGAAAATACCTCTTCAGAATCAGATTCTCTTTCGGATGAACTTTCCAGATGTGGTAACCATGAATGCAACATTTGCCTGTTCTATTTCAGAGTCTGATTTTGAGGCGTTAGATTCAGAGTCATCCCAGGTAGCCATGAGTCCCTTATTAGTTTTGAAGGAGTTTTTCTTGAATCCTTATTTTCTGGAACAATCTTTCTTGAGCTTTGGACATTCGTTTATGTAGTGTCCTGGTTCTTTACATTCATAACAAGTTACCTCTTTGCTTGGTCTGCTTTTGGAGGTAGATTCTGAACGATCTCCCTTCTGTCTAGGCCTTCTGAAGTTGTTATTCCTTTTTCTCCAGAGTTGTTTAACTCTTAAGGATGAAAGAGATAACTCTTATTCATTATCAGAATCGTCTTTTTCAGAATCCTCATCGTCTTCTTCTTCAGCTTGAAAGGCTTTGTTCCTTTTTGGCTTTCGTCTTTCTGATCTGGACTTCAGAGCCATTGATTTGCTTTTCTTTTGAGGTTCATTTTCCTCTAACTCTATCTCATTACTCCTGAGGGAGCTGATGAGTTCTTCCAGGCTTATGTTGTTCAGATCCTTTGATAACTTCAAGGCAGTGACCATAGGTATCCACTTCTTTGGCAGACTTCTGATAATTTTTTTGATAGGATCTGCAGTTGTGTAACCTTTGTCCAAAACCTTGAGTGCTGCAATTAAAGTTTGAAATCTAGAAAACGTTACCTCTATAACTTCATCATCCTCCATTCTGAAGGCTTGATATTTTTATATTAGGGCCAGAGCCTTGGTCTATTTGACTTGTTTGTTACCTTCGTAAGTCATATTTAAGGAATCAAATATTTCTTTAGCTGTTTCCGTTTTGTGATCTTTTCATATTCATTGTAGGATATGACATTCAACATAATCGTTCTGGATTTATGATGATTTTTAAAGTCAGGCTTCTGATCATCACTCATTTTGTTTCTACCAATGACAACTCTAGGAGCAGATACAGGTGGTTCATAACCATTTGTAACAATGTCCCATAAGTCAGCGTTATAGCCTAGGAAGAAGCTTTTGATTGTGTCCTTCCAATAATCAAATTTCTCTCCATCGAAGACTGGAGGTTTGGCGTTGTAGCTAGTCATTATGTTTTTCTCACACTGGATCTCTCTACACTGTTAAGTGTTTGATTTGAAAATCAATAACAGAGTCGAAGCTCTGATACCAATTGAAGGTAGAGAAAAACAAGAAAAGGGGGTTTGAGTTGTTTTCACAGACAATAAAAACTTTTGGATTTTCTACACACATACAAATTAAAGACAAACAACATATAAGTTATCCTGGTTCACTTGAAATTCAAAGCTACTCCAGTCCACCCTATCAAGGCGATTTCTCTTTCAAAAAGGACTTAATCCAATAATCTAGAAAGATTACAACAACGTCTAAGAGTACAATGATCTCTTAGCCCTCTCAAGTCTACAGACTTCATAAGTCACTTGAGGAACTTTACAACAACTACTTTAGAAATACAAGGTGTTTAGTGCTTATAGGTAAGCAATATGAACACAGTAAGAATAATAGAATTTCACACTAAGAGCAACAACTCGTGTGATAATGTAAAACAAGAATTAGTGAATGATTGAATTTTTGATGTACATAATTCTTGTAGGATGGCTTCGTATCTTGGTATGATGATGGTTGGACCTTTTTATAGTGCTTGGAGATGATACCGTTGAATGTAGCATTGATGTTGATATCTTGTTAATAATGGGATTTAATAACATCAATTTTTTTGTCCTTATAGCAGTTGAGAAGAGTATTCAATTTTCTCCATATATAAATTTATACCATTTTTGGAACACTTCGTTGTTAAGTCTTGATCTGATTTGTTTGGCGTGAATCAGAGTGCGCGGAATTCAGACACTTCTCTTAGATCTTGTATTCTTCAGATAGTTTTATGATGTATTTTCTTTAGAGGTTCTTGATTAATCTCTAATGTGAAATTCTTCATATGTAATAATCATTAGAGAATTCAGGTGAGGGTCATTCAAATGCAGAATATCAGAGTCTTCAGATGTCAGATGCTGTGGGCATCGTTGTCTTTAGTGTCAAAGCAAATACTTTTAGCTTCAAGTCAGTTGTTCTGGACTTGTGTGACGTTAGATGTTGTTTCATCAAATTCATTTATCGTTAGAACCCTGCACACTTAGCGAATTTTATTAGGGTATCAAAATGTTTCATCCTTTGTTATCATCAAAACTTAGAGATAAATTGCATAACCAAAATCTTGTTCTAATAGTTTTGATTTTATTTAGAGTGTTTTAATAAGAATCAGATGAAATGGAAAGAATCAAGTACAATAAAATAAAATGTTAGGAGTTAGGAGCATAAAAGTAAATGCATAAAGATAAATTGCATAAAAGGTAAATGACTTAAAAGTAAATGACAAGAAAGTAAAGTTAGTAAGTCAATAGTTGGTAACTGGTAGTGGTCAATTGATCGCATCAGGACAATTTAGCTTTATGTTAAGCAATCATAAGTAGGCTTATGTAGAAACCATGCATATCTGAGGATGGTCAATAATAACCTATGTGTCAGACATGCTAGAGAATTAACATAAAGTTAATCTCTTGAAAAATGCCACATAATGGTTTAAAACAAAGAAGCAGAGAGATGAAGATAGAGAGGGTGAAACAGTCACATAGGGATCCATATATCCACAAATCAAAGGACTCAAAATATGGTGCATCAAGGGATAATCTATTATTAATGCAAAGTGATGAAGATAATTCATGATCATCTATCAACAGTTTTGGATCAAAGAAGGTTGAATCAACCTCAAATCCATCTATCAACGATTTGAGATGTGGAAGACTTGATCCACACAATAACCAATACCAACCAAGCAATACATTTGAACCAAAACCAAGACAATCAACAAATTGAATAACAAAAGAATTAAAATAATAATGTAAAAAATATGAACAAAGAATGAATTAAAGATGAAATAATCAATGACGAAACAAAATTTTGTATGTAAAAAATTATATGCATTGATGCTAGTATGATATACATTGATGCTAGTATGATATACATAAAACGAATGATGAATATGCATTGATGCTAGTATGATATACATTGATGACTTGCTTATATTGAAACTTGGTACAGTTGGTTTAATGATATTTGTACCATGTATGCAGGCTATGGATGAAGTGAAAAATGTTGACTTATGCTTGGAACAAAGTCGTGGTGAAAGTCAAAGTGATGGCTTAAGGAACATGGTTTGATTTATGAATGGTGCAAGTTTGGAATGTGAAGTTTAAGAATGAAAAAGTAAAGTAGAAATCATGGTTAGGTTAGTTGATTTTGGTCAAAGTTGACAAAAAAAGTCAATTGTTGATCAAAGTCAACTTTGGTCAAAGTTAATTTTGTTTGTACTTTTGTTTGTAAAATGATGTAATGTATGAATATTTGTGTATAAAATGATTCTTTTAAGCAAATATTTCTACCAAAATTTAAGTTTGAAATGCTTATGAAACATGTATATTGAAATGGATGCCTTAGTTCTATCATGACTTTGGTTAATGTAAATGGAACAAAATCAATGAAATGAAACATGACCAATGCCATTATCTCAAACAAAACCCTAATTATCAATTTGTTGATATGCTACAAGACAAGGTAGGTTTAGGCAAGTTTCCATTTAGTTGTTTGGCTTTGGTCAACTTAGATGAAAATGATATAATTCTAAGTGTAATGGCTATGATGAATCTAGAAGAGAGATGTAGTGGACCAAAATGATGAACAAACTTGTAAGTCCAACAACCAAGTTCTTGAATGCATCTTGACTATGCCATGATTGTGGATGTAATCAAAGTAAAACTTGTGTGAAGCAACATGATTATATGGCTATGAAAGCATGAACTAGCAAACATTCAAGCAAAGCAATGGATAGTCAAAACTTAAACAAGTACAACCAATGCAATGAATAAGACAAGTCCCTGAAGCAAGGAAAGGGCATGATGCAATTCACAAGTTATTGGATAATCAAGTAAGATCCACAAGGGCTAAAGCATGGCGTTCCTCCTGAATTAGGGCTTGGGATCAAGAGTCAAGGTCACAAATGATTAGACAAAAATAAGGGATCAAGGGCCCAAGGTTTGCAAGCTTACATGGTCAAAAGATGACCAGATGATCCACCACGTCTTAAACAAGGGGCCTCAACAAATTAGGGTTTCCATGATCAAGGTGAAGAGTGAAATGAACAAGAAAAAAGGTTAGGACATCTAAGATTCATACCCATTATTATAATGTAATTTAATAATTTTTAAAGAGATATAGAAAAAGTTAAAAAATTTAAGATCCTTACCTATTATTATAATGTAATATTATAGTTTTTAGAGAGATATAGAAGAAGTTAGGACAATAAATATCTATAACCATTATTATAATGTAATTTAATAGTTTTTAGAGAGACAGAGAAAAAGTTTGGTTATTTAAGATCCTTATCCATTATTATAATGTAACATAATAATTTTTATAGAGATACATAAAAAGATAGGACATTTAAAATCCCTACTCATTATTATAATATATTTTAATAATTTCTAAAGAGATAGAGAAAAAGTTAAAAAGTTTAAGATCCATACCCATTATTATAATGTAATTTAACAGTTTTTAGAGAGATACATAAAAAGTTAGGATATTTAAGATCCCTACCCATTATTATAATGTAACATAATAATTTTTAGAGAGATAGTGAAAAAGTTAGGACATCTAAAATCTCTGCCCATTATTACAATGTAACTTAATAATTTTTACAGAGATAGAAAAAAGTTAGGATATTTAAGATCTCAACCCATTATTATAATGTAACTTAATAATTTTTAAAGAAATGGAGAAAAAATTAGGACATTAAAGATCCCTACGCATAATTTTTTTGTAACTTATTAGATTTTAGAGAGATGGAGAAAAAGTTTAGACATTCAAGATCCCTACCCATTCTTATAATGTAACTTAATAGTTTTTTAGAGAAATACACAAGATGTTAAGACATATAAGATCCCTACCAATTATTATTATTATTATTATTATTATTATTATTATTATTATTATTATTATTATTATTATTATTATTATTATTATTATGTAACTTAAAAGTTTTTAGAGAGATAGATAAAGAGTTAGAACATTTAAGATCTTTACCCATTATTATAATGTAACTTAATACTAGTTTTAGAGAGATAGAGAAAATGTTAGGATATTTAAGATCCTGCGCATTATTAGAATGTAACTTAATAGTTCCTAGAGAGATAGTGAAAAAGTTAGGATATTTATAATCCTACTGATTATTATAATGTAACTTAATAGAAGATAGAGAAATTTTTATGGTATTAAAGATCCCTATCTATTATTATAATGTAACTTAATAATTTTTAGAGATATAGAAAAAAAATAGGACATTTAAGATATTAATCCATTATTATAATGTAACTTAATAAATTTTAGACAAATTGAGAAAAAGTTATGACATTTAAGATATCTATGCATTATTATAATGTAACTTAATAGTTTTTATAGAGATAGAGAAAAAGTTAGGACATTTAAGATTCATATCCGTTATTATAATGTAATTTAATAGTATTTAAAAAAATAGAAAAATGTTAGGAAATTTCAGATCCCTACCCATTATTATAATGTAACTTAATAATTTTTATAGAGATAGAGATAAAGTTAGGACATTTAAGATCTCTACCCATTATCATAATGTAACTTATTTTTTTTAGAGTGATACACAAAAAGTTAGGATATTTAAGATCACTACTCATTTAGTATTATATAATTTAACAGTTTTGAGAGAGATAGAGATAAAGTTTGGACATTTAAAATCCCTATTCATTATTATAATGTACTTTAATAATTTCTAAAGAGATGGAGAATAAGTTAGGACATTTAAGATCGATACCCATTATTATAACGTAACTTAATAGGTTTTAGAGAGATACATAAAAGTTAAGATCCATATCCATTATTATAAGGTAACATAATAGTTTTTAGAGAGATATTGAAAAAGTTATGACATCTAAAATCCGTGTCATTATTATAATGTAGCTTAATAGTTTTTAGAGTAATAGAAAAAAAGTTAGGACATTTAAGATCTCAATCCATTATTATAATGTAACTTAATAATTTTTAGAGAGATGGAGAAAAAATTATGACTTTAAAGATCCCTACGCATAATTATTTTGTGACTTATTAGATTTTAGAGAGATAGAAAAAAGTTTATACACTCAAGATCTCAATCCATTATTATAATGTAACTATAGTTTTTTTAGAGAGATACACAAAATGTTAGGACATATAAGATCCCTACCCATTATTATTATTATTATTATTATTATTATTATTATTATTATTATTATTATTATTATTATGTAACTTAAAAATTATTAGAGAGATAGTGAAAAAATTAGTATATTTAAGATCTCTACCCATTATTAGTTTTTAGAAATATAGAGAAAAAGTTATGACACTTAAGATCTCTATCTGTTATTATAATGTAACTTAATAGTTGTTAGATAGATAGAGAAAAAGTTAGGACATTTAAGATATTAACCCATTATTATAATGTAACTTAATAAATTTTAGATAGATAGAGAAAAAGTTTGGACATTTAAGATATCTATCCATTATCCATTATTATAATGTATCTTAATAATTTTTATAGAGATAGAGATAAAGTTAGGAAATTTAAGATCCCTACCCATTATCATAATGTAACTTAATTTTTTTTTAGATTGATACACAAAAAGTTAGGATATTTAAGATTCAAATCCATTATTATAATGTAACTTAATATTTTTTGAGTGATACACAAAAAATTAGGATATTTAAGATCACTATTTATTATTATTATTATTATTATTATTATTATTATTATTATTATTATTATGTAATTTAATAGTTTTGAGACATAGAAAAAAGTTAGGATATTTAAGATTCAAACTCATTATTATAATGTAACTTAATAATTTTTATAGAGATAGAGAAAAAGTTAATACATTTAAGATTTGTACACGTTATTATAATGTAACATCAAACATATCAAAAAAAAATCTAAGTGTCAAGCCATATGTTCACTTCTTCCATCTTGGCTAACTTTTTATATGAGATTCAAATGAGAAACGTTCCTTCATCAAAGTTGTAGCTATCTCAAATTTCTTCAAAAAGGTCACAAAGTTTACCTCATTTGGATTTATAATGAAAGAGTTATGCATTTCAGAAGTTGAGGAAAATCACTTGTTCAATGGCTTGGGTCCAAAATGACCTATAATGTCTCCTCATATCACATGCATTTAAAAGTTGAATTTGCTCTTCCTCCAAACATAAAAGTTGAAGTATACAACTTTAATTTTATTATGAAACTTGAATGGCTTTCATCTCATGAAAATTGAGTAAGTTATGGCCTTGGGAAGTTGACCTCCAAATTAGAGTTTAGACAAAATGACCTATAATCTTTCACAAAAAAAAGCACTTTCCAAGCAAAAACACCTCTAGAACTCAACAATAAAGTTGTTTGGAATGTCATTTAGAGTAACTTTGATCTTGGAATCATTTTCATATGACAAACATTGTAGGAGATAGGGTCTAGGGAACCCCGGTTTTGATTAGTTGATTTCCTCTGGTCAACCACCATGAACCAACTTGCTAGCTTGCTATTCTCTTGACTTTTAGGACTCATGGAGGATCATATATGCATAAGATGATGAAATTTGAAGTATCCCTTGAAATATTTGATCAATTGTTGAATAAGCTTGTTGAAGAAGTCACATAAGATACCTAGATGAATTAGGGTTTCCAAGGTAAACCAATTCCAAACTCTTGATGATTTCTTGATCAAAATAACATGTGAAGATAATGGGGATCCATATATGATACTTGGAGCCATAGTAGACCAATTATTGATTGAGATCCTTGCAATGAGGGTCTTAAACCCTAGATGTGAGCTTGATAGATCAAAGGTGAGCATGTGCACTACCTACAAAAAGAGTCAACTTATATAATGACATATTTTTGGTATTTTGGTTAGTAAATGATAAAATACAAAGTGTGATACAATCAAATGGTGCTTGGTGATCTCTCCCAATGTAAGCCCAATGAATGAAGGGTAAGGAGGATGTCAAGGTATGATCCCAATGCTAATGCATATGATGAGAATAACATGAGGGATCTTAGGGTCAAAATTGGGGTCTTACAGCTGCCCCTATTTAAGGACGTTCTAACTGAGGAGATGAAGGTTAAAATATTCGTATCGACTCAATAGAATGGGCTTAAATAGCAACATATAGAAACAAATTTTGGTCTCTAAGAGACCTCATGATGCATATGATATAAATGTTAAAATAAATCTTTGTGGAGAATATGCTGCCACAAAGGAGAAGAATTCGGAGAGACCGAAGGTCTGTAGGAGTATAATGCATTCCGTAAGGAACACTCACTAGGGAGATAGAGACTCTGGGGGAAAAAGATTATGCGTAGGCCAGGCTACGACTTTAAAACTGCTGGGGGACTCGAGGGATTCCATGAACATAATCAATGGAAAGACTCAGTTGGAGAGTAAAAGGACATATGCAGGGGAGACGGGTAAGTCAGGACACAGTTGAAACACCTGAACCGAACAAGAAAAGGCGATTTCACTAAGGAAATACGCACTCCAACTCAATTGGGGAAGAAATGAATCTTTAATATAGGAGAAACAGAAGTATATTATCCACTACCGATTACTAGGTAAAGGGGATAACAAAATCTGACAGGGAAGACATCTGTTACTAGTTAGGGTAAACATATCAAGGATGACTCACTGAAGGAAAACAGGAGGTGTATAAACTGTTGAGGAAAAGCCAAAATAGGATTTACAACTACCAGTTACTGGGCAGAAGACCAAAGGGAGAGAATATTCGTCACTAGTTAAAGTGAACATATCAAGGATAGACTCAAAAGGAAAGAAAAACCGTCATCGGTTAAGATGAACATATCAAGGATAGACTTGCCTGGGAAAATTAGGGAGGATATCCGTCACCGGTTAGGATGAACATATCAAGGATAAATTGCCTGAAAAACTAGGGATTACATCTATCGGATACTGGATAGAATACCAAAGAGAGAATATCTGTCACCGGTTAAGATGAACATATCAAGAATAAACTCCGCAAAGGGGAAAAAGCAGGATTTACAACTACCGGCTACTGGGTAGAAGACCAAGAAGAGAAGGAAACCCGTCATCGGTTAGGATGAACATATCAAGGATTAACTCTCTGGAAAAGAAATAGGGATTACATATACCTTTTTACTGGGTAGAATACAAAAAAGAGAATATTCGTCACCGGTTAAGATGAACATATCAAGGATAGACTCAAAGCAGGGGAAGAAAATATTTGTCATTAGTCAAGATGAACATATCAAGGATATACTTCCTAGGGAAACGTGAAAACAAATCCGTTGGGGAGAAAAGGGGTACTCTTGTCGGGTATTGGGCAGAAGTAAAAAATATTTGCAAATTGAGAGGAATATTACTAGTTACTGGGTAATAAGCTCTCCAGGGGACCCAAAGCATCTATCTAGGTAAGATCTAGAAAGAAACGGTCAATCGAAGACTCAACCCAATAAGGATATAACTTAAGGGGAGTGGTTCCATCCAGATAATCAACTGGGGAGGAAACTGAAATAATAATCGTCCACAAGGAAATAACTCAGTGGAGAATGAGAAAGGTTAAATTCTTTCTGCTTAAGGGGTTGACACTCTACAATTGAAAGAAGACATACATACCAAATCTGTATGGGAAAAGAAATACCACCATAGTAGAGGATCAAAGAAACAGTGAATCACAAAGTGTAATAATGCAATAATGAAATTTATAAATGTATATGTATATGTATATATGATGATTATGCTGACTCAACAATCGCAAAGGATACAAATGTTATTGGTCTGGATCATCGATACAATTCCTAGCTAATCCTCGGGAAGGAAACAACTGCTGGAGAGAGATCAAACAATATCGAAGGCTTAATCCTGGCTGGGGAAAGCACAAGGAAAGGATCTGCTGAGGAAATTGCTATCAACTCTGTGGGGAATTTTAGGTCAACACCATATCAAATGGGAGATAACCCTGCAGGGGAGATAATCGCAATAAATGCTCAAAATCAGGGCTAACAGAGGTTAGGGATGAATTTGATGATGACTTGCGGAGAAGCAAAATCTGCTGAAACCATACAAACTGCTGGAATAACGCGCCTACAACTCAAGGGAGGCCTAATACAAACTCAGTTGGGGAAACCAATAAAACTCGGTTACCGAAAAGTCGCTGAAATGCTGTCGGGGATGAAACAGGGATCACGCTAACTGCTTGGGGAGAACAAATAATGCTTCACATTTAGGGCTCACCGCTTTTCAAACCACTATTGATATTCCTTTTAATGAAATCAACTGCTTTTAAAATAACTACTTTTAAGAAAATATGATTTTGATTTAAAATTTTAATTTAAAAAATGATCATCATAAAATTTAAATCTATTTGGCTGAATAATAAATAAGAGTAGAAATAATTGGATAAAAGCTCAACTTTATTTAATAGAATGATAGTCTGTAAATGACAAGACTCCATAGATCTTCACAAAAGGTTGAAAAATGGTAATTTACATGGAAATGGGCTACATTGAATATAATGATCATTAATCCTTCTACCGTCTTTGATATATCCACTATGCTCTTGGCGTCGTTTGAAGATGAATCAGAATCTGACATTGCGCTCAAGAAAGTCTTCAAGACTGAAGATCGACAGTTTGCAGTTACTTCCCATAATCCATAATTTTTGCATAAATTGCCCCAAGATGGGGTACTCAATTTATCGGGATAATTCTTTTTCTGTTTTATGTCTCTAACTTTTGCCTGGATCTCCCTTTTGGTTTTCAATCCACCGAGACACTCATTTTTGCCTAAGCCGCCCTTTCAGGTTTTCAACTTAGCGAGCTATTCTTTTCTTTTTAGGCGAAGTATTTCTTGACTGCATCTGCCTTCATAGGACGAGTGAACTCTTCACCATCCATAGTTGTAAGAATCAAAGCACAGCCCGAAAAGGCTCTCTTAATAACATATGGGCCTTCATAATTAGGAGTCCATTTGCCCCTAGAATTTGGTTTGAAAGATAGAATCTTCTTGAGCACAAGGTCACCTTCTCTGAACACATGAGGTCTGACCTTCTCGTCAAATGCTTTCTTCATTCTCTGCTGGTATACCTGACCATGACACATAGCAGTTAACCTCTTTTCTTCAATCTAATTCAATTGATCATACATGGTCTGACACCATTCGGCTTCAGTCAACTTGGCTCCCATCAAGACATACAATGATGGGATCTCAACCTCTACCGAGAGCATAACTTCCATACCATAACAAGCGAGAAAGGGGTTGCCCATGTTGAAGTGCGAATGGATGTACGATACCCGTGCAATGCAAATGGGAGCATCTCGTGCCAATCCTTGTGTATCACAACCATCTTCTGAATGATCTTCTTGATGTTCTTCTTTGCAGCTTCAACATCCCCATTCATCTTAGGTCTGTAGGGAGAAGAATTATGATGTGCAATATTGAAGTCTTTACAAAGAGCTTCCACCATATTATTATTCAAGTTAGATCCATTATCAGTAATGATCTTACTTGGCACACCATACCGGCATATAATCTGATTCTTGATAAACCTCACAACAACTTGCTTGGTCACATTCACATACAATGCTGCTTCAACTCACTTTGTGAAGTAGTCAATAGCCACCAAAATGAAACGATGTTCATTTGAAGCTTTGGGCTCAATCATGCCAATCATATCAATTCCCCATATGGAGAAGGGCCATGGAGAGGAATGACATTCAACAGTGTCAGAGGCACATGAATTTTATCTGCATATATTTGACATGTATGGCATTTCTTCACATACTTGAAACAGTCATATTCCATTGTCAGCCAATAGTAACCTGCTCGTAACATCTTCTTCACCATAGCATGTCCATTGGAATGAGTACCAAAGGAACCTTCATGAACTTCAGTCATTAACAAGTCTGCTTCGTGTCTATCCATGCATCTGAGCAGAACCATATCGAAGTTTCTCTTGTACAATACATCACCATTCAGGTAGAAATTACCGGCTAATCTTCTCAAAGTCTTCTTATCTTTCAAAGATGCCCTAGACGGGTAAATCTGCCTTTGGAGAAAACACTTGATATCAAAATACCACAGCTTCTCATCTTTGACTTCTTCAATAGAAAACACATGCGTTGGCCTATCAAGATGCATCACCGTCAAATTAGGAACTTCATTCCAAAACTTCACCATAATCATTGAAGCCAACGTTGCAAGAGCATCTCCCATCCGGTTTTCATCTCGAGGGATATGATGGAACTCAACCTTTGTAAAGAAAGTTGAAATCCTCCTCGCATAATCTCTATATGGTATCAAACCGGGTTGATTCGTCTCCCATTCACCTTTGATTTGATTCACAACCAAAGCTGAATCTCCATAGACGTCTAGATACTTAATTCTGAGATCGATGGCCTCTTCAAGCCCCATAATGCAAGCTTCATACTCAGCCATGTTGTTTGTACACTTGAAAGTCAATCTAGCTGTAAATGGAAAATGCCTGCCTTGAGGAGTAATAATCACTGCCCCAATGTCATTACCATACTGATTAATAGCTCCCACAAATACCATGCCCCAACGGGAACCAGATTTTGGCCCTTCTTCAAGCAATGGTTCATCATAATCTTTCATCTTTAAGTACAAAATCTCCTCATCAGGAAAATCATAATACTGACTGGTAATGTTCAATAGGGTGGTGAGCCAAATGGTCAGCCAAGACACTACCTTTAATCGCTTTCTGAGATCGGTATTCAATATCATACTCAGATAACAACATCTACCAACGGGCAATCCTCCCAGTTAAAGCAGGCTTCTCAAAAATATACTTGATTGGATCCATTTTGGATATCAACCAAGTGGTATGATTCAACATATACTGAGGCATACGCTTAGCAGCCCAAGCCAATGCGCAACAAGTCTTTTCAAGCATAGAATACAGTGTCTCACAGTCGGTGAATTTCTTACTGAGGTAGTAAATTACATATTCTTTCTTTCCAGTCTCATCTTGCTGACTAAGAACACAGCCTATACTCTCATCAAGCACAATCAAATACATGATCAAAGGTCTTCCTTCAATAGGCGGAGACAGAATCGGAGGCTCAAACAGATACTCTTTGATACTGTCAAAAGCTTTCTGGCAGTCTTCGGTCCAATCACAAGACTGATCTTTCCGAAGAAGCTTGAATATAGGCACACATGTGGCAGTCATGTGTGAAGTAAATCTTGAGATATAATTGAAGCGGCCGAGAAAACCCATTACTTGCTTCTCAGTTGGGTGCAGGCATCTCTTGTATTGCTTTGACCATGGCAGGATCAACTTCAATACCCTTCTCGCTGACAATAAAGTCCAACAACTTACCAGAACGAACACCAAAAGTACACTTATTGGGATTCAAGTGGAGTTTATACTTCCTCAAACGTTGTAAAAGCTTCAACAAATGCTCAACATGTTCCTCTTCATCAATGGATTTAGAAATCATATCATCGACATAGACTTCAATCTCCTTATGCATCATATCATAAAAAAGAGTAGTCATTGCTCTCTGGTAAGTTGCACCAGCATTCTTTAAACCGAAAGGCATCACTCTAAAACAGAATGTTCCCCAAGGTGTAATGAATGTGGTCTTCTCCATATCTTCGGGTGCCATCTTAATCTGATTATATCCAGAAAATCCGTCCATAAACGAAAAGACTTCGAATTTAGATGTATTGTCTACCAACATATCGATGTGTGGCAAAGGGAAATCATCTTTTAGACTAACTTTGTTTAAATCTCTATAATCAACACACATGCATACTTTTCCATCTTTCTTTGGAATAGGCACAATATTGGCCACCCATTGCGGATACTCGGCAGTAACAAGGAAACCGACATCAATATGCTTTTTCACTTCTTCTTTGATCTTCACTGTCATATCAGGATGAGTCCTCCTCATCTTTTGCTTGACTGGCCGGCATTCTGGCTTCAACAACAATCTATGCTCCACAATCTCAGAATCCAAACCAGGCATGCCTTGATAGGACCAAGAAAACACATCTGAATACTCTTGGAGAAGATCAATCAACCCCTTCTTGACCTCTGGACACAGTCGAGACCCAATCTTGCCTTCCTTCACATCATCCTCGGAACCCAAGTTGACTAACTCAATCTGCTCTTCGAATGGCTGGATGGCATTTTCCTCATACTTAAGTAGACGAGACAATTCATCAGATACCTCTTCATCACTTTCTTCCTCATCCTCAAACACAGGGAATTCAAAGTTTGGAGAAGGAGTAGGATATTGTATTCAATGGGTTTAGAAACCAACCTGCATAATGATTTGCTATTTTAATTTTAGAGAAGTGAATTGTGACCAAATATTATGCAGATGAACAATTATTATTATTATTATTATTTTTTGTGATTACCATTTTTTCAGAAAAGCAAAAAGTAAAAATAAAAACATCATAGATCTGGATGAATAGAATTGCATTTTATTAATGGTCAAATTTGAAAGTTCCAAACAATGTTCACTTCTCCCTTAGGCATAGGAGAAGGATTTTAAAAAACAATAAAAGAAATTACTTAGAATGATGAACAATAATAGGAACATCAACAACAGTCCAATTGTTGCAAGCTCTTCCACGCGTCACAAAATTGGTGCAGTCTTTATCTTCATCACCCTCGATCACAGCAGCTAAGTGTTGTTCATTACCATGAATGAACCCTCCGCTACGGAAACTGGGTTGGACATCTTCAGCTTTAATCATAGACGACCCTTGTTGTAATCCCAAACCGGCTCTGCTCTGGTTCTTGGTGACCTCTACCATCCGGCCCCACTGATCATAATTACCGTCTTCAATAATTTTCTGCGCGTCTTTGAAGGAGGACATATGTTCCCCAACTCTCTTCTCCTCAGCAATAGATAGAGATTGGAACGGAGTTCCAATGTCATCCTCAGCTTCTACATAAGAGAAAGATGACATATGGCTTACCAACAAATCCTTCTCCCCACCGCCGATAACAAGCTTACCATTCTTCACAAACTTCAACTTCTGATACAGAGTTGACATAACAGCTCCTGCTTCATGTATCCATGGCCTTCCTAACAAGAATCTATAGGCTGGGTGGATATCCATTACTTGGAAAGTAATTGGAAATCACTCGGACCTATCTTCACAGGAAGGTCCACCTCACCAATCACGGTCTTACGAGAACCATCAAAAGCTTTGACGATCACGCCACTATATCTCATTGGAGCTCCTTGATACGACAATCTGGAAAAAGTTGATTTTAGGAGTACATTCAACGAAGAGTCGGTGTCAACCAATACATTTGACAAAGCATCTTCCTTGCATTTCATTGATATGTGTAATGCTAAGTTATGATTTCTCGGGAATTTCTTCGTCACAAAAGCTCAAATTATTGTAGGAAGTGATGTTAGCCACAATGTGATTAAGCTGATCCACCGTAACATCATGCTCTACATATGATTGCTCCAATACCTTTTGCAATGCTTCTTTGTGCGCTTCAGAATTCATAAGCAAAGACAACACTGAAATCTTGGAGGGAGTTTGGAGCAGCTGCTCCACCATATTAAATTCGCTCTTCTTGATTAACCGGAGTACCTCATCATCATCATTAGGCTTCAAACTGCCGGATTCACCAGACTGACATCTTGGAGCACTAACTGGATCCACTGCAGGCACATCCACCTTCTTACTGACAGATACATCTTCTACATTCTTCGGGAACACATGCCCAAAAACTCGACCGCTATGGGTCATCTTCATAACATCAGCAATGCTCACAACAGAACTGGTCGTAGGCAAAGGAACTTCTTGATCATTCTCTAACATGGTAGCATTATACTGGTACGGAACAACTCTATCGAATGCATACGGGACGGGACGGGACCCGTTAACTGTATAACCAACAGCGATATCGATCTATTGTTGACACTGTTGCTACTGCTGCTGTCGAACTGGATTACCACTCTCTCAGGAGTCTTGAATACAGGAACTATGAAATTGACATCGTCGCCTAAGTGACGGGATTGAAAAATCTGGATCATATCTTCATCCATCAACCTTTGGATGTCTCTCTTCACAATCACACAACCTCGAGGATTGACACTGCAGATTGCACAACCATCATGGTCATGCTCACAATCACTTACCAAACAAATATCCTTGTGCATCCTCACCAAGGACCTTCTAATGAAACAGACATCATATATCTTGAATTCCCCGGGACAGCCGTCCACCATATTAACAGATGAATTACCATGAGCAGTTAATGGGTTTGCTTTAACATTAGGAGCACAGTCCTCAAAGGACACCATCCCACTTTTGACCAACTTATGGACTTCATATTTCAGGGGGTAGCAATTCTCAGTATCATGACCGGGAGCTCCTTGATGGAATGCACAACGGAGTTCCAACTTATACCACCATGGAAGTGGTTCTGGAATCTGTGGCGAGTTTCTTGGTTGTAGAAGGTTCTTGAGAACCAATGATGGATACAATTCGGAATAAGTCATAGGAATCGGGTCAAAAGAGACCTTCTTCCTCTCAAAGTTCTACTGTTGTTGATTATTATTGGTGTTGTTGTTGTAGTTGTTTGTTCTTTGTTGTGGTTGTTGTTGGCGTTGTTGTTGAATTGGTGTTGATTGATTATTAGAAAATATCGGAATGACAGATGATACTTGATGATGGTGTTGACTTCTTCTGACATGAGGCCTCATCTTCCTCCCAATGGATACTGCATTAGTCTCGCCTTCTTTCTTTCTGGAAAACCCACTACCATACTTCTTGCTAGACGAAACCTCTTCTTTAGATAACGGTCCCTCTCGGACACCCTCTTCTAATCTCATCCCCATGTTTACCATCTCGATAAAATCACCGAGGGCATTGGAAATCATGCGCTCATAGTAGAATGAGCTCAGGGTCTTGAGAAAAATCTTGGTCATCTCCTTTTCGTCCAACGGAGGGTTGATCTGAGCAACAAGTTCTCTCAATCACTGAGCGTATTCTTTAAATGTCTCCTTATCCTTCTGAGACAATGACCTCAACTGGTCTCTATCCAGCGCCATATCCACATTATATTTGTACTTATACTCGATGACTCTGACACAATGTGCACTGCACAGGATCTTGGGCTTTTGATCTCAATGCTACAACCATGTAATGGGAGCAAGGAGAAGACTCAACTGAATAGTGGGGGGTAGGCTGCATACCCCTACCTTCCACCAATTGCCTTATTTAAAGGACTTTCACCTGCTTGGGCTTGAAAATAAACAACCACAACCATTGCCTCTTAAGGAGGACTTCAGACATTTATTTGCCCGGCCCGGTAACAGTCGGGTCTCCAGACTACATGAAGTCAAGAGGACCTACCTCAATGCAAGTTGCTTAAGCAAAGCAAAGCAATAGTTCACAAGGAACTGAGCAACTAAAGTACCTGGAAACAATCAAACTCAGTCAGTACTCAAGCAGACAAACTGTAACAACAAACAATTAACCAGTCAAACTATACAAGCTATTGTACAACACAAGGCAAGCTCAAGGCTTAAGCCCAAGCTTCACCACCTACAAAACAATGTTATGTTAGTGTACAAACATCAACAACACCAATTAAAATGGACTTGGATCATTCTCCATGTGCCTTGCTTTTTGATCCTGAAAAATCAAGCAAATATTAGCAACTTAGACCACTAGGCTAAGCCTAGGGTCCAAAGGCAATAAAAATTCCTAAACAGCAAGGTATCCACCAACCAATCTCAAATTAAAGTCAAACAAGAGCAAACATCATTGGTCTCATGTTTATATCATTCATCATGCTCATGTTATGCTCAAAACAAGGCAAATTGGTTCAAAGGAAGCATCAAACATACAAACAGAAGTATTGCATTCAAATCCATATCAAAACACATCCAAAAATTCTCAAATAAATTACACCTAAACAGGGGGTATTCAAGGTCTACCATGTCAAATTTGAGCTCATTTGGGCAGATGGAACCATGTCAATGAAAATCAACAAAAACAGTCACAATTTCATGCTTCAAACCACAACATCAATGCATACATCCACTTCAAAAATTCATAACTCAAGGAAAACTAAAAAGAAATGGATGAGACCAAAACAGGGAGGTCCTAACATGGGTCTAGTTCATGCATATCAAATTTCATGGCCATACAATACAATGTGAGGATTTCCCAATCAAATTACCAACCTATGTCACATGGACTTGCACAATCAATCACCAGAAATGAAAAATCAAGATTAAATTGAAAATGCAATGAACAATTCCACAAAAATTCATCAAGCATCCTAACATATCAACAATTCACCATGCCAAATTTCATTCAATTCTAACATGCATAGGTTATCCAATTAAATTCAACAAGTTGACATCAAGAGGTGTGACACAAATTGTCACACCTAAGTTCCAAAATTTGCTGCTCTCTGACCAGGTATCAAAAATTCATGAAATTTACATATAAATAATCCTCAATGAGTCAAGAACCACCACAAAAATTTTCAGCCATTTATTTTATGATATGAGTATTTCATGATCAAATTGCCAAAATGTATCAAAATGTGACATACATTAGAAAAGCCTATGCCAAATAAAATATTTGCCAAGCACAACTTTGACCAATAGGTCAAAAAAATCCTACACAAGCCAAGGAAGTCAACAAAATTTTTCCCATAATTTTATGATTTTTTTTACTATTTTTAATGAATTTTTCAAGATCATATGAATTTTTAATAATTAATTAAAATTACAGTGGCATAATTGTAAATATCACATGGCGCTGGCGGTAAACAGAGTATTCAAATTTTCAAATACTTTTTTGGATCAAACACACATTCAGCTCATCTTCTTCGCCCAGAAACCACCAGCAACATCAAGAACACGAATATTTCAAAACCTCACCAAAATCAAAAAGTAGATATGCATTGGAACCGCATGAATCTCTACAATCCAAATATGAAATCGATTTGTCCTAATTGTTTCTAAATCAAGAGAATCGAAGCACTTAGGGTTTGCATTCATAATTTCATTTCAAGATTTCTCTCCCTACAGGTCACTATTTCTAAAACTAAACACATATCCATGATCTACATAGCAAGGCCTTTCAAACACATATAATCATTAAGCAAATGGTGATGATCGAATTTTGCTCAAACCTGGAAATGCAGTGCTTATGGAGCTGTTCTTCACGTGAATCGGTCCAAAACAGACGTTGCATATGCCTCAGGTAGATGAATGCTATGCTCAGTTTCGATCACCTCCACTCCTAGCACGCACAGTTTGGATTTGCCATTGATGAGGTGAAATTGGACAGCCGCGTTTTAGCCTTCCACATGCTCCATTCTTCACAAACAGTTGGAGAAGATGATGATACAAATTCAATGCAACAAGAATCGTGAGATTTTGTTGAAGAATGAGGAAGAATTTTGCATTTGAAGATTTTTTGTTCTTGATGCAATGTGAGAGAAATGAGAGGTTTCAGATCTGGTTCTTGGAGATTGTGAATTCTGTTAGGATTAGGAGATGATTTGGAATATATACCAGCCCTTAATCCATCACTAATCATGTTAATTAGCATTTTGGCTTAATTAGTGAAATTGTAATTTTGCAAATGGAGGGTAAAATGGTCAATTCCTTTAGACAGCTCATGCCACCTCAGTGACAGCACATACACCTTCTAAATATCATATGTGAACTGTAGAAACTTGTTTCATGCTCATTGGTTGCTCCATTCTCAAATTCACCATGTGTATGCATTTGGTCCATTTTTGTCATTTCCATTTTTCAAGACAAAATCCAAATTAAAAGCCTTATGCATGAAATGAAAATTCAAACACATTCTAAATGCCATTCCTGAGGTGTTGGAAAAAGTCCCATTCAAAAATTCCAATTATTTTGACATTTGGACAATTTTGCCCCTGGTCCAATTCAGCTGTCCAGTTGAAAAGTGACTTTTTGCCTTGGCCATTTTTGGGAAAATCCAATTATGCACCCTCAAAGTACATGTCAAATGGAGTTTGTGCATATAAAGAACTTGCAATTTGGACAAAGTATGTGGTGGTTATGGCCTCCTGATTACGGGTCTTTTCTGAAATTCACTGAGCCATATCTCCCCAACCATACATTGGATTTTCAAGTTCTTGGACTTTTTGGAAAGGTGAGAACAAGATCTACAACTT
This sequence comes from Lathyrus oleraceus, assembly GCF_024323335.1. Lineage (NCBI taxonomy): Eukaryota > Viridiplantae > Streptophyta > Magnoliopsida > Fabales > Fabaceae > Lathyrus > Lathyrus oleraceus. Next base: position 144,247,750 of record NC_066579.1, on the reverse strand, counting down.
TCATGTTGAACAATTTTTCATTTGAAGCTTCCTTGGACATCTGTTTTTGAGGTCAAAAACTTTCCATTTTTGGAAACTTCAGCTACAAGTCACTTTCTATTTTTGGCAGTTTTTGTCCTGACTTGATTTTCTTCATTTTTAAGCTTTGAGATGTCATTTAACACTTGTTCCAACATGAATGAAGTGTCTTCAACTCATTTCCACCTCCAAATTCCTCTGATCATGTACAGTTGACCACAGTTGACTTTTCAGCTAACAGATGAATCAGGCAATGCACAGATCAATTTGAACCCCAATCTCCAACTGAAATGGCTCAAAGGTGAAACCCCAGCCTCAATAAGCACAACATAATCACAAAATGAACCTCATATCCATCACAAACCCCATCTCCTGATCCAGCCCTGATTGGCCCAATACAACTGATTAGGGTTGACCAGTGGTCAAAACCCTAATCTCAAGGAATCTTCTTCCATCTTCTGATGACATCCAACCATGATGATGATGATGTATCATTTCAAACAATATGAAGACCAATACCCTTGAGAATCACAAAACCCTAATTCACAGCCCAATCCTCAGATGGCCAGGATCAGTCAATAAAACCCTAGGCTTGCATTTTCTGACTTCCTCATCTCCTGATCAAGACTTGGGAAGATAGCTTGCACAATGTGACCACATGATATGCAATATGAAATGCCTAATGACCTAAAATGAAATGCAAATATGTTAATGCTAGTCCCAAGAGAGGAGGGCAAATTTTGAGGTGTTACAGCTGCCCCTATTCAATCCACTGTGAACCTGTCGATACGAAATAGCCTCGGCTTTCGGATGATCAGGATGAAGAGTGATTGAATACCAAGAACAGACGAACAATTTGCACTCTGATGGGATAATAATTAACAACGCCTGTCAGCATCGGCGAGGAAACAAACTCGAAAAACGTCGACCTGGATACCAACATAAATGGTAACACAGGGATAACCATGGCTTGATCACCACACATCCGCTCGGGATTATCATTCTTTTTATGCTTTTCTTGAACCCCGAAAATTTTCTCTTCTTCTACCTGGTCCGAAAACCACTTCGGTCTGAACTCCGAAAAACTGGCCTGAATACCATAAGTGCTTCAACCTGATAGTCGGAAACTTCACTAATCACCACTCTAAGGGCAACACGTCAGAGGGTACACCTTCAACCAGACACTGACTGATGACTGGGAAGAAACTCGACGTTTACTGAACATCGGACGATGATGTTTACTGACACCAAAAAAAAGCTCGACCAGACATTAACCAATAACCGGGAGGAAACTCGATGTTTACAGGCACCGAACAATGATGTTGACATGACATCAAACAATGATGCGGACAGACATCAAACAATGATGCGGACAGACATCAAACAATGATGCGGACAGACATCAAACAATGATGCGGACAGACATCAAACAATGATGCGGACAGACATCAAACAATGATGCAGACAGACATCAAACAATGATGCGGACAGACATCAAACAATGATGCGGACAGACATCAAACAATGATGCGGACAGACATCAAACAATGATGCGGACAGACATCAAACAATGATGCGGACAGACATCAAACAATGATGCGGACAGACATCAAACAATGATGCGGACAGACATCAAACAATGATGCGGACAGACATCAAACAATGATGCGGACAGACATCAAACAATGATGCGGACAGACATCAAACAATGATGCGGACAGACATCAAACAATGATGCGGACAGACATCAAACAATGATGCGGACAGACATCAAACAATGATCGACCAAACACTTACTGATGTCTGGGAAGAAACGGTGGTTCCAAACTCACAATGCTGAACTCCTCGGAGCATCGTCTTCGCTGTCAGACAAAACCAAACCTCAAGCGGTAATCACGGCTTGAATCGCGCCGATCGCGTAACGTCTTCTGACTGTATCCCCATCTCTGTCCGACGGGAACATTTCCTCCAATATCGCACTACTGGGGAACATTGCTGATCTGACGTTGTGATGCTAATCTCCTCAGAGTAACATCTTCACCTTTGGTGAACCCCAAATCTTCAAGCGGTAACCACAGTTTGGGTTGCGTTGAATACATCCCTTTTCCATCTCCGTCCGACGGAAGGAGTCTTCTCCAGTGTCGTACCACTGGGACAATACCTGTGATCCAATCATGAGGCTATACTACTCGGAGTAACACTTTCATTTTCTGGCAAAATACCTCTCAAACAGTAACCACGGCTTGAGACTAGCTGACGTTTGCAATGATGCATGCTTTATTTCTTCTGCGTAATGCTCCATAATTATGGAAATGCTACGCGATTATTTATTTTTCTATGCAATATGCAATGCTTATTCTACATGATGAATGCATAAAAATATCCCCCTCAAGGGAATTTTCTAGGGAAAACGAGACTCTCTGCTGAGGAACTCGCCACTGCTCCGATTTCCACCCTGCCGGGGATATCACTGCTGCTAGGAAATAGACAACCCTTGCTGGGGATACAGATCCTTTGCACCCAACCCTCTCGAGGACATGCTGGGGAATACCTCCTTTGCACCCCACCCTCTCGAGGACATGCTGGGGATACAGATCCTTCACTGCACTCTGTGGGAATACCACAGTCTTTGACTTGCTGGGGATATAGATCCCAACTCTGCTTTGGGAACCCTCACAGATACTCCCGCTGGGGAAATGAGCAATCTTCAACCTGCTGGGGGAATACCATCCAGACCCTGCTAGGGGAACGACAACTACTCCGCTGGGGAGGACCCAATCAATCCACATGTAGGATACCCTCGGCTGGGGATGCAGATATTCGTCTGCTACGGAAACTCGTTCAATCCACTGGTAGAATGAACACTGTTGGAGAGATATGTCATTGAAAAAACCCGCTCCACTCGGGGAACTAGCTGGGGAAATAAGAAAAGTTGGCACAACACCTGTCGACTCATCGAACCAAGGTATCCACCTCCTAATCTCGCATCAGCTTTCCACTTTTGAGAACTCCCAGACTCGTCTGGACCTTTTCTGCTCCATCATCTTGCATTCCAAGTCGTTCCGCACTCGACGAGAGACGTACTCCTGGGATTTATACATAAATTTCAATTTTTCGACTTTGAAGAGTCTTCTTGATTAATTTCAATGGTCGTCGGGCGTCTCTCGTCGTCTCTCCGTTCCTCCTTCGTCCCTGATCGAACTCTGCGGGGAATTACAAACTTTCCAGTCTTCCGACTTTGAAGAGTCTTCTTGATTATCATCAAGGCTCGTCATACGTCGCAACGTCGCTTCGTCGTTTCTTCATACGTTCGTCCCTGACTGGACTCTCATGGGGATTTCTTTTCGTCAAAAGCTTCCACATCACAACCCGCCAGTGAGTGGAAAAAATCTAACAATTCCTGCAAAACAGATCGTTAAATAAAACCGTGCCCCAGGCGTGTCAAGATTTCAACACTTGGGTCACTCAACCTTCCAAATAAGATTTCAAGCTTTCAATCTCATAAACATGCATTGGAAGGAACCTGTATGTATTAAAATGCAAAGATTCTTTATCAAAAATAATTGGATGTTCTTGCAATCAAAACAGTAATGAAAAACAAAAACAAAATTATTTGACTGAATGTGCATTTTATTGATTTGAAAAGCGTGGCTCAAGTGAGCAATACAAAAGGAAGCAATTCCTGAAAAGAGGTAATTGCGCTCAAAAGGAAAAATCTATCCTAATGGCAATGTGAAACCCGTGACCTTATCAAGTTCCAACTCGGTTACACCCCATATGTCCTCAGACTCTCCATGCTTTCTGCCTTCGGAACAAGACGTTTCTGACTGATCCCTACCGGGTATTATCCATGATGCTTTAACCAAAGCAAAAACGATCATGCCAGACGCAGTTGTTCGTTTCAATCCCTCTTTTGCCTGGACCGCCCTTTCGGGTTTTCAGTCCACCGGGATACCCTTTTTTGCCCAAGTCGCCTTTTTAGGTTTTCGACTTGCCGGGTGTACATTTTTCATTTTTATCCCTAATTTTTGCCCGAACCTTTTTCTGTTTTTGGTTCGCCGGGATGCCCATTTTTGCCTGGACTATTTTGTTCTTTTCGTCCAGCGGGTCTCTTACACGAAGTATTTTCTAACTGCGTCCGCATTCACAGGGGATGGAAAATCCTCGCCATCCATGGTTGTTAACAACAAGGCTCCTCCAGAGAAAACCTTCTTGACCACGAATGGACCTTCATAATTCGGTGTCCACTTGCCCCTTCGATCGTTTTGAGGAGGAAGGATCCTTTTCAGCACCATATCACCCACGTGATACATCCGAGGTCGCACTTTCTTGTCAAAAGCACGCTTCATACGTTGCTGGTATACCGCCCATGACAGATGGCTGCTAGCCTCTTTTCTCCAATCAGGCTCTCTGAGTGAGAAAGGCGTTTGCCCCAGTAGACGTACGTACCGAAGTACAGTACCCAGAATGCAAGCTTCGGCCTCGGTCACCATCGTTGATGCATTCCATCGTGCCCCAGGAAGCACTACCTTATTCATCTTATCCTCCCCATCAGACATCAGAATCCGTTCGGATTCAGGGTCAGGCCCCTCCTCCGGGATCGGTTACTCTCAATCTTTCGATTAGAGCACCTCGAGATGTCCTCATCAGGGAATCCACACTTCATCGGTTGACAACCCTCAATGGGTTGCAGAGAGATGTAATCAGACGATACACCCCTTGATTGCTTTCTGAGAGTATCACAAATCAGTCAATATTCTTTTTCACTCTCGCAACCCGTCCGGTCAATGCTGGATTCTCAAACCCATACTCGATCGGATCCATCTCGGAAATCCACAAAGTGGTATGAACCAGCATATACTGTCTCAGTCGGCGAGCAGCCTATGCCAAAGTACATCAAGTTTTTTCGAACAGTGAATGTACTGTTTCACAGTCGATAAACTTTTTGCTAAGGTAAATTGCATGCTCTTTTCGACAAGACTCGTCATGCTGACCCAATACACCTCGTAGACCCCTCGAAGGCCGTCAAGTACAGATTTAACAGTTGCTCCTTCCACAGGAAGTATCAGAATCAGAGGTTCCTGCAACTTTTCCTTTTATTTTTTCAACGCCCCTTGGCAATCATTATTTCGCCTGACCGTTTGATCTTTCTATCAATATCTGAATATGAGTTCACCCGTGGCGGTTAGATGAGATGTGAACCATGACAGGTAGTTCAATCTTTCTAAGAAACCACGAACCTCTTTCTTTATTCTCGGTTCAGGCATTTGTTTTTTTTTTGTTTTTTTTTTTTTTTTTTTTTTTTTAAAGCAGGAGCAACCTCGATTCCTCTCTTATAATGACCCCCCAACATCTTACCGGATCGCACTCTGATAGTGCACTCATTCTAATTCAACCTCAGTCTGAATTATCTCCACTGGTCAAACGACTTGCCCCCAGTCTGCCAGATGCCCCTCTTCTGACTGGGACTTTGCTATCATGTCATAGCATCTGATTCCATGATGAATCATATCATGAAACAAAGTCACCCTGATACGCGGCATCGGCGCCCTGCTTCTCAAGAGGACAGTCTTCTCTCCGTGGTAGCTTGTGAGCAACGATATCGGTGTTCGACCCTGGCGTATCCTGACACGACCAAGCGAAAATATCCACATGCTCTTTTAACAGGGCTACCATTCTGCTCTTGACTTGCCTCTGAGGCGGCTCCAATTTCAATTCCTTCCTGACCTCGGCGGTGCGTGGAATAACAATCTCAATCTGCTCCACAGGCGGCTGAATCACCTTCTCCTCTTGTTTTCAGCAATCTGGCCAATCCCAACAGATCACAATCTTCTTCGTCTTCTTCTTCAGCAAGATAGATCGGTTTGTCGAAGTCATATGAGAGGTAACCAAATTGTTATCAATGAGATCCGGAGAAGAATTTTTTTTGAAGTCGGAACGAGACAAAACAAAAAGATAAAAAATGAAAATAAACATTGCCATTTTTATTTGTTTGTAAACTGCAAAATAAATGAAAAACAGGGAACACCGCTTTTTTGACTGAAAAACATCCATTTATTTATGATGCAGAAATGCAAATTTAAACATGAGGTGGCCCTTACAATGAACCATTACGTGTCGGGCAACACGTATGGCTTTCATGCAAATAAAACCGAAAACAGAAATCATTACTCTTCCAGACGAGTGACAGTGCTGATCTGTTAGGCCTTCCAGCTTCCTGGTGCGCACGCTTTTATCCACGACTCCAGCTCACAGTCACTGTCAGTCTCTTCCCCCATCGCACAGACGCGATCTGAATTTTCAGCAATTGCACCCACCATCGCCTGTCCATGCGCCGGCATGGGATTGGCATCAGCATTCAATGACAATGTAAAATTGAGGGCCTTGGAATCCACCAGGTCTTGGACTACGTGCTTAAAAGCTTTGCAGTCCTCTACACTGTGCCCGGGAGCACCCGAATGGAATTCACATTTGACATTTTCATCAAAATTGGCTGGCCTTTGATCAAGTCCCATAGGTGCCAAAGTCCTCAACTGTACCAGCCCCATATCTTTCAGCTTTTTCAATAGGAAAGAATATGTCACAGGCGGCCTGTCAAAATGCCGATCACTCATCCTCCTCCTGACTGGATATCCTACCCTCGGAGACCTCCGCTGAAATGGCTGACGCTGCTGTTGCTGTTGTGCAGGCTGATTGTCAGCAGGAATAGTTACCGCAGCGGTGTGCTGGTAGTAACGACCCCTACCGTGTCCTCTCTGGGCGTACACAGCACTCGATTCACCCTCATCCTTGTGCTGGTCATTACCAAAATATTTCTTCGGTCCAGACGACGAAGCGTTTCCTTGCATGTTCCCCATCTTCAGCCAGTCTTCAATCCTCCCCACCTTTTCGGCAATTACTTTCTGCCCCAAGGCGAACTCTTGCATGACATTGATCAGCTCTCCCATCTTCTCTTTCAGCTCGAGGATATCTGTGTTGGGAAGATCCATGAGTCTGGGAGTATTTCTTCTGGTATAATATCTGTGAGGGCGTGTTGAGTGCAAAGGTACAGCTCTGTGAGCACGAGCAATGATTCCTGCAAAACAGCAAACAGGTTAATATGCATGAATCTAACGTCTATCCATATGAGGAAGCTTCTGTCCTTTGATTCTGATTTCATCGAGACAGACAACATTTTGACATCCATATTCTGAAATTCAAGATGTCTCTCAACCAGATTCTCAATCAATAATACTCCCCATATGGCTAGACGTGAGTTTGAGTGCAGATGAATGCAAAATGAGAATGATGCAGATGTATGCAATGCACTGGGCCATCCTCCAAGTCATCTGAACATCTGTTGCACTGAGTTACGGCCTCTGAACCGATCATAACCATCTGAGGAATGTACAATCACCAATCAGACCCACGGGTTCCGAAATAAACGGAATATAGATACATCATCATCATCATCACTGGTCTCTGAGCAGACACACCATCACCATCTGAATCGGCCCAGGGAATCCGAAATAAACGGATCCCCACTGATAAATATCTCGGCCCGGGGAATCCTGAAATAAACGGATCCCCACTGATAAATAACTCGGCCCGGGGAATCCTGAAATAAACGGATCCCCACTGATAAATCTCGGACAGCACTCCGGCGTCTCGGCAATAAATGACCATAAATCCGACTTATAAATAGAACTCTGATCCACGGAACAAAAAATCACCATCTGAACATGCATCTGTAAGAATCACCCTCCCCTCACAGGTAAATTCTAATCAGGTCACCCTAAGGCGGATAATAGTCTCGACAATCGGGCGGAGATACTCAATGGGTTTGCCCTTTCGGGTGTGCCATTGTAGCTCCCTTAAGACCGTCTAAACCAAAGATCCGGGAATGATCGGTCACCAGAGTCAACAACTCAGATGGAGTAACTCAAACAAAGCGGAATATCCACAGAGATGAGCACTACCAAATGAATCTCGTCCGGCTTGTGGTACATCACGCCGCCAGGCACATGTTGACTTAACATGAAAGAGGCGACATGAGACCACACTAGTCCTAGGTGTATACTCGGGCCGGGGTTTTAGCCCCACTCAGAACACCCACCCCAAACAGAGGAACCACCTGCACAGAGGCCGGCAACAACATGATAGTATGATGCATGCAAACATTTAATGCAAATATATACACACTGGTTAGAATAATAAATGCAATAAATAGCACACACAAGCAACCTAAACCAAATCTAGAACGCTAGGAGAGACTCGCTTAGGGACGATGGACCAGCATAGGTCTACATCGAAATCCCCAGCAGAGTCGCCAGCTGTCGCATCCTGCGAAAAATCAACCGGCGAGCCTAAAAATAAAAACACACAGAGCCGCCACTAAACGTTATTTATCCCAAGATAGGGAAAGGAAACGCTCAGAGAAACCTGGAAAGACATGGTCTCGCGACCAGAGAGAAAGGGTAAGGGAGTCGGTTACGCAAGGGGAAGGTATTAGCACCCCTCACGTCCGTCGTACTCGACGGGATCCACGTCCTAGAATAAAGAAAAGGTTGCTAAACATCACACACACACACAGGGAACGCAGGTGGGGTTAGGAGAAACGGGCTCGATAAGGTATCGCACCTTATGCCTACATATCTTGTCTGGAACAAGAATCAGAGCCACTGTAGTTCGGCTTACGCACGCCAAACAACACAAAACATACAAACAAGCAAGGGTGGCAAACATGGAGCCCGACAACCACTTGATGGAATTACGTCGGCATCCGAACCAAAACGCACTTTAAACGGCAAACATGGAGCCCGACTGCCAATCACTGGGCTTACGTCGGCATCCGAGCCAAAACAAACAATAGCATACAACAAACATACAAACAAACACACGCAAAAAAGAAAAAAGGCGCCCGGAGAGGTCTCGCACGACCCCCTGCCTACATACCTCGTCTGGAACGAGGATCAGGGCGATGTAGTTCCCCTTAACAGGAGAGAAACTCTCCTAACCAGAAACAGAGGGGAAAACACGACACTAGGGAGCTGAGACTCGAGCCTAATGTTGTCATGCAAAGTCACCCTAAGTTCGGTTTTCTATCCTACTTGCATAAGCAAACTAACCTAACCAGGAAAGAAGCTAGCACACAAGCATACAATCATATATCAAATGAGAACAGGCATCTCAAACAAGCATGTCAATCAGATATCCATATAGCACGCACTATAGCCAAACAAGGGGCTCAATCAATCAGGTTTGACTGCCTAAGCAAGTCGTCTGTACAGGCTGGTTTCGCTCTTAACCTTGCCATTACGAGGCTAAGGTGAAGCAGATGAAAGGATGAAGTGAGGATCAGACCTCACAGCTCATATCCCTAACCAGGGAGAGCCGACAAATGAGCATGGGTCCAGAATAGGGGAACCCTTCTATACTCGATGACTCTGACACAATGTGCACTGCACAGGATCTTGGGCTTTTGATCTCAATGCTACAACCATGTAATGGGAGCAAGGAGAAGACTCAACTGAATAGTGGGGGGTAGGCTGCATACCCCTACCTTCCACCAATTGCCTTATTTAAAGGACTTTCACCTGCTTGGGCTTGAAAATAAACAACCACAACCATTGCCTCTTAAGGAGGACTTCAGACATTTATTTGCCCGGCCCGGTAACAGTCGGGTCTCCAGACTACATGAAGTCAAGAGGACCTACCTCAATGCAAGTTGCTTAAGCAAAGCAAAGCAATAGTTCACAAGGAACTGAGCAACTAAAGTACCTGGAAACAATCAAACTCAGTCAGTACTCAAGCAGACAAACTGTAACAACAAACAATTAACCAGTCAAACTATACAAGCTATTGTACAACACAAGGCAAGCTCAAGGCTTAAGCCCAAGCTTCACCACCTACAAAACAATGTTATGTTAGTGTACAAACATCAACAACACCAATTAAAATGGACTTGGATCATTCTCCATGTGCCTTGCTTTTTGATCCTGAAAAATCAAGCAAATATTAGCAACTTAGACCACTAGGCTAAGCCTAGGGTCCAAAGGCAATAAAAATTCCTAAACAGCAAGGTATCCACCAACCAATCTCAAATTAAAGTCAAACAAGAGCAAACATCATTGGTCTCATGTTTATATCATTCATCATGCTCATGTTATGCTCAAAACAAGGCAAATTGGTTCAAAGGAAGCATCAAACATACAAACAGAAGTATTGCATTCAAATCCATATCAAAACACATCCAAAAATTCTCAAATAAATTACACCTAAACAGGGGGTATTCAAGGTCTACCATGTCAAATTTGAGCTCATTTGGGCAGATGGAACCATGTCAATGAAAATCAACAAAAACAGTCACAATTTCATGCTTCAAACCACAACATCAATGCATACATCCACTTCAAAAATTCATAACTCAAGGAAAACTAAAAAGAAATGGATGAGACCAAAACAGGGAGGTCCTAACATGGGTCTAGTTCATGCATATCAAATTTCATGGCCATACAATACAATGTGAGGATTTCCCAATCAAATTACCAACCTATGTCACATGGACTTGCACAATCAATCACCAGAAATGAAAAATCAAGATTAAATTGAAAATGCAATGAACAATTCCACAAAAATTCATCAAGCATCCTAACATATCAACAATTCACCATGCCAAATTTCATTCAATTCTAACATGCATAGGTTATCCAATTAAATTCAACAAGTTGACATCAAGAGGTGTGACACAAATTGTCACACCTAAGTTCCAAAATTTGCTGCTCTCTGACCAGGTATCAAAAATTCATGAAATTTACATATAAATAATCCTCAATGAGTCAAGAACCACCACAAAAATTTTCAGCCATTTATTTTATGATATGAGTATTTCATGATCAAATTGCCAAAATGTATCAAAATGTGACATACATTAGAAAAGCCTATGCCAAATAAAATATTTGCCAAGCACAACTTTGACCAATAGGTCAAAAAAATCCTACACAAGCCAAGGAAGTCAACAAAATTTTTCCCATAATTTTCTGATTTTTTTTACTATTTTTAATGAATTTTTCAAGATCATATGAATTTTTAATAATTAATTAAAATTACAGTGGCATAATTGTAAATATCACATGGCGCTGGCGGTAAACAGAGTATTCAAATTTTCAAATACTTTTTTGGATCAAACACACATTCAGCTCATCTTCTTCGCCCAGAAACCACCAGCAACATCAAGAACACGAATATTTCAAAACCTCACCAAAATCAAAAAGTAGATATGCATTGGAACCGCATGAATCTCTACAATCCAAATATGAAATCGATTTGTCCTAATTGTTTCTAAATCAAGAGAATCGAAGCACTTAGGGTTTGCATTCATAATTTCATTTCAAGATTTCTCTCCCTACAGGTCACTATTTCTAAAACTAAACACATATCCATGATCTACATAGCAAGGCCTTTCAAACACATATAATCATTAAGCAAATGGTGATGATCGAATTTTGCTCAAACCTGGAAATGCAGTGCTTATGGAGCTGTTCTTCACGTGAATCGGTCCAAAACAGACGTTGCATATGCCTCAGGTAGATGAATGCTATGCTCAGTTTCGATCACCTCCACTCCTAGCACGCACAGTTTGGATTTGCCATTGATGAGGTGAAATTGGACAGCCGCGTTTTAGCCTTCCACATGCTCCATTCTTCACAAACAGTTGGAGAAGATGATGATACAAATTCAATGCAACAAGAATCGTGAGATTTTGTTGAAGAATGAGGAAGAATTTTGCATTTGAAGATTTTTTGTTCTTGATGCAATGTGAGAGAAATGAGAGGTTTCAGATCTGGTTCTTGGAGATTGTGAATTCTGTTAGGATTAGGAGATGATTTGGAATATATACCAGCCCTTAATCCATCACTAATCATGTTAATTAGCATTTTGGCTTAATTAGTGAAATTGTAATTTTGCAAATGGAGGGTAAAATGGTCAATTCCTTTAGACAGCTCATGCCACCTCAGTGACAGCACATACACCTTCTAAATATCATATGTGAACTGTAGAAACTTGTTTCATGCTCATTGGTTGCTCCATTCTCAAATTCACCATGTGTATGCATTTGGTCCATTTTTGTCATTTCCATTTTTCAAGACAAAATCCAAATTAAAAGCCTTATGCATGAAATGAAAATTCAAACACATTCTAAATGCCATTCCTGAGGTGTTGGAAAAAGTCCCATTCAAAAATTCCAATTATTTTGACATTTGGACAATTTTGCCCCTGGTCCAATTCAGCTGTCCAGTTGAAAAGTGACTTTTTGCCTTGGCCATTTTTGGGAAAATCCAATTATGCACCCTCAAAGTACATGTCAAATGGAGTTTGTGCATATAAAGAACTTGCAATTTGGACAAAGTATGTGGTGGTTATGGCCTCCTGATTACGGGTCTTTTCTGAAATTCACTGAGCCATATCTCCCCAACCATACATTGGATTTTCAAGTTCTTGGACTTTTTGGAAAGGTGAGAACAAGATCTACAACTTTCATGTTGAACAATTTTTCATTTGAAGCTTCCTTGGACATCTGTTTTTGAGGTCAAAAACTTTCCATTTTTGGAAACTTCAGCTACAAGTCACTTTCTATTTTTGGCAGTTTTTGTCCTGACTTGATTTTCTTCATTTTTAAGCTTTGAGATGTCATTTAACACTTGTTCCAACATGAATGAAGTGTCTTCAACTCATTTCCACCTCCAAATTCCTCTGATCATGTACAGTTGACCACAGTTGACTTTTCAGCTAACAGATGAATCAGGCAATGCACAGATCAATTTGAACCCCAATCTCCAACTGAAATGGCTCAAAGGTGAAACCCCAGCCTCAATAAGCACAACATAATCACAAAATGAACCTCATATCCATCACAAACCCCATCTCCTGATCCAGCCCTGATTGGCCCAATACAACTGATTAGGGTTGACCAGTGGTCAAAACCCTAATCTCAAGGAATCTTCTTCCATCTTCTGATGACATCCAACCATGATGATGATGATGTATCATTTCAAACAATATGAAGACCAATACCCTTGAGAATCACAAAACCCTAATTCACAGCCCAATCCTCAGATGGCCAGGATCAGTCAATAAAACCCTAGGCTTGCATTTTCTGACTTCCTCATCTCCTGATCAAGACTTGGGAAGATAGCTTGCACAATGTGACCACATGATATGCAATATGAAATGCCTAATGACCTAAAATGAAATGCAAATATGTTAATGCTAGTCCCAAGAGAGGAGGGCAAATTTTGAGGTGTTACAGTACTGCTTCACTCAAATCATTGAATGTACGAACACTCACACTATCCAAACCCATGTACCACCTCAGAGCGGCACCAGTCAGACTGTCTTGGAAATAATGAATCAGTAACTGATCATTATCAGTTTGTGTCGACATCTTTCTAGCATACATGACAAGATGGCTGAGCGGGAAAGTATTCCCCTTATACTTTTCAAAGTCAGGGACTTTGAACTTCATCGGGATCTTAACATTAGGAACCAAGCAAAGTTCCACAACACTCTTATCGAACAAATCTTTTCCCCTCAAGGTCTTCAACTCCTTTTGCATCTCCAGGAATTGGTCTTTCATTTCATCCATCTTTTCATAGACATCCGGACCCTCAGACGACTCAGAATGATAGATGGTGTCCTCAACACGAGGCATAATATGAACAACTGGTGGTGGCATGGACATGACCAGGCTAGATGCCGACATGGAAGCAAAAGTAGGCGCAAAACCCTCGGGCATAAATTTGGGCGGCATTCCCCACGGGAATCCGGCAGGCATGGCAGGATCAAAATGAGTAGCAGCAGCAGGAATGGTTGAAGTAACAACCTCCGAAATAACAGTCCTTTGAGGAGGAGAAGTTGCAGGCGTTGGAGAAGATTGACTTTGAGCAGCTAACACAGACTCCATCATGACAGTCAGGCGGGTGATCTCGTCCTTCAATTCTCTGTTCTCTTGTTCCAATTGTTCCATGATTCTTGGATGATTGGCGTGAGTATTGTATCGATGAGTCAGCTTGGCTGAAGCATAGAAGAATAACCAATGAGACATCTGGCGAAAGAGAAACCTGTTATGCAAATGATGCGTGAAATGCAATACTTTGATTGTTTTTATTTTTAAGAAACTTACTATTTTATTTGTAAATATAATAACAATTGCAATAATTTGATTGACCATAAAAATCTCTTTTATATAATTGGAAGGATTACACTAAGTACAATTTCATAAACCAAAAATACAAAATACAAGAGAAAAGGAGACTAGTCATCCTAAGGTTCCCTAATAATAATGGCAGATGATTGGGCAGCAGGCGCGTACTTCCTTCGGATGCGTCGAATCTCGGACTCAAAAGAAGTCTTCATCTGTTCCTTCTCAAGAACAAGATGATCAATAGTCTTCTTCCAAGCACCGGAAGGCTGAGGAATACTAGAGGAAGATGAAACCTCTGACTCTCTTTGTCTCTTTATTACTCGGTCTTCAAGAAGCTCAATAAGTGCCTCTTTGTCCTTAGACTCAAGTTGCAACTCCTCATGTTTTCGGCTCAAAGCATGGAACCGCTCTTCCCACATATCTTTCTCTTGCTTCATCTTAGTGAGTGGGTCTTCCAACTCCTCAACATCTTGGTTAGGGAGAGTTAATGGCTCAGTCACAACCATAGATATAGGTCTCTCACAAGCATAAGGCATCTTCAATTCCAAAGCTCTCTTCTTCACCCAAAGAGTGTAAGCTTCCAAAGCTACACAGTTGCACAAACCACGCTCAAATCTTCCTTTCCTATGCACATTATGCCAAGCATGCACAATCTTCTGCTTCAAATATTGGGGATCTTTACCCTCTTGATAGAAAATACCTTCTAACAAAGTGTTATTAGGTTTGTCTCTAAAGGGGAACCCAAGTTGACAAAGAGCCAAAGCAGGGTTGTAGTTGATTCCTCCTTGTGTACCAATGAGATGCACATTAGAGAATTCACAACAACAATCACTAATATCCAAGTTATTCAATGAAGAATCATACCAAACTATATCATCATTAGTGAGAGACATAAGTCGCTGAGACCACCGTAGACATTGTTTGTCCTCCACAAAAGTAGGCGTTTGAGGAAAGCATGAAATAAGCCACTTGTACAGAAGAGGAACACAACACACAATCGTTCCACCACCTTTAGAATTCTTCAAATGCAAAGATAAGTACATATCTCCTAACAGAGTAGGCACATGATTCCCAATCAAGAAGATTCTAATGGCGTTAACATCAACAAAACCATCAATGTTAGGGAACAAAGCCAAACCATAGATGAGAAACACAAAGATGGCTTCAAAAGCATCCACACTACCAACTTGAGCAAAGGCAGTAGCTTCCCTAATGAGGAATTCAGAAGTTAACCAAAACATTCCTCCATAAACTTAGAAAACTTCATCTTTGGTGGAATTTCTTGAGGTTCTACCATCTCCTCTTTCTCTATCATGTTTATCTGTTCTTGAGTCAACTTATGCTTTCCACCCTTCAGCAATGCCTGCATAAACTGAGCAAACTTGGGAATTAATTCTAAAATTTCATGGAACGAGATACTTACCTGAAGTTTTGCCAAAATTTCTTTAAAATTTTCAAACATTCTAGCCTTATCCTCATGTACCAGTTTCTTCTTAATGATGGGGTACAATGGCTTTATGTAATCCGGTAATTCTGGATTTGGCTCACTCAAGACTTACTTCTGTGTTCTCCTTCTGTCGTTACGGAAAAAATACAGAGTCTCCATCGGATTTTATTTATTCCAAGAGGAAAGGAAAAATATCGAGAAAAAGCTAAAAAAGAATGGTCATCGCAACCACGAATAGGTTCAGAAGTCGGTTATGCAAGGGGAAGGTATTAGCATCCCTCACATCCATCGTACTTGATAGAAAACATCTAGACTGTCTCTCGCTTGAATGGGTTTTGTTATATTAATGTTTACTTGCTAAAAGTTTATGGAGTTAAAGTGGGTTTTTTATCAGTGTGATCGCCAAGGATTTGGGTCCCCGTGCCTACGTATGCTCACTTATTGAAGTGAGAAATCAGAGCCTCGTAGTTCGTGGTACAATTTTTTTATTTTTTTGTTCTTTTTATACCTTGAAAAGGGATTTTTAGAGTGATGCCCTAAGGCACAAACAAAAGGTTTGATGAGTTGATGTTGTTTTTAGATTTTTAAAAGAGATTTGTTTGACTTTGGATTACACTAAAGACTATCGATAAAGGTCAATATCTCGAACTACCAAGCCAAGCGTCTTGTATCCAAAACATTCAGAATAAGGGCAAGAAGGCTCCATTCTCATTCCTTCTTTACCACTTAAGGCTCGTGGCATATAATCCTAATCGAATTTTATTGTGTTTTGAATTTGATTTGAGAAAATACCGTTTGACGTTGGATCAAGGGTTTGTTTATTGTTTATGAAATGGTGACGATCCTAACTTCCAAGGTTGGCTAATAAGCAACAACAAGTCAAAGGAAAGCGAGTAAAAAGTACACCAAAGTGGGGAAGGGATGCATGAAAAATACAAGGGATTAATATGAGAAATAAAGGGTCTCATTGTAAGGTAGTCCAAGAGAAAGCCTTATGTGTGCATTGTGTCCTAAGCTAACAAGTGAATAATGGAATCAATATGTCTCCCCTAAGGTAGTACCATGAGTGAAAGTCATTCTTGTAATAAAAGATTACAAGTCCTCAGAAACTCCAAGTTACATAGGTCAAACACAAAAGTCCAAGTCCAAATGCAAGGGTACAAACAATTTTTCTAAGTCTCCAAGCTTAGGTCATACACAAGGTCCATATGGTCCATAATACTCCATGTCTAATGATAAGGTCAAACATAAAGTCTATAGTCCAATAGTCCTCAAATTAGATATTTTTAGTCTTTTTCTGTTTTATCATGTTTTTGTCCACTTTAGATTAAATGTCAAGATAAAGGAATTAAAGAATAAAGCAAGAAAATAAATTTCTCAAATTAAAAGTTCAAGAATGTCAATTGCTTAAATAAAATGTTAGTAATTTGTAGTTAGGTGTTAGGTTAGCAATTAAAGATCACAAATCAAAGATTAAACAATTAATCACAATTAAAATTCTAAGCTAAATGCTAAAACTAATTTTCAAAAAAAATAAATGAAATCAATGTAATGAAATGATAGAAGGGTTAAAATCAACAATATTCACATGACATTAAAAATAATAAACCAAAGAAATAATAAAGATAAAAAATAATGCAATCAGGGGTGCCTAATAGTAATATTGAGGTGCAAAATGGGAGTTTGGGCGCAGAGCCCATAGTTAAGGCCCAATGACCTTGTATTTGTATACTTGGGGGTGTACTTGGCATTGGTGATGTGAAACATCATTTGGAATGGGCATGGGTTTCAAGGCCCAAATCCAAGCACACACGAGGGAATTCACTCATTCAAATCATCACGTTCAGATTACTAATGTGACTACATAATTCCATGACCGGACCTCCTCTCCTCCGCCACGCCAGCGCTCATCGCCGGCGGTGGCAGAGCTTCTAAACCTAAACCAAAATTTCCATCCTCTTCCTCTCAACGCCTAGGTTAAGAATCCACTATTCACATAACCTAAATCCTAAACCACCGCTCAGATTGAAAAAGAACGTAAATGAATCCTAACAGATTCAACGTTAAATGAGATGTGTTAGTTAAATTCCCAGTTTCAGTTAGTTGGTGAAGTGAAAAAATGAAATGAAATTCGGTTATTGTTAATTTGATTTCAAACTGAGTTAGTTTTCTTTCTATTAGTGTGAACTTGTTGTTAATGAAAAGTTCAGTTAATGAGAATTAAAGTTGTTAAGTGAATTGTCCAATTTCTATTAAGTGGAAATGAATGCAGTTAAATTGAAGTTAGTTGGTAACTCGATTTAGATGAACAAGTTCAATAGTAATGTTAATTGGTTTGCTCGATTTTGTTTTGGATGTTAGTTGCTTAGTTGTATGCACTGCCAGGGATGTTATATTGCAGGTTCCCTGTTGTCCTGAGTGTTGCAGGGAATTGTTGCAGGACTGATACATTGCCAATTGCAGGTTGTGACTGTTATGCATGATGCTTAATGATACACACTGCTTCTTGATTCTTGTTATGTCATTTGTTGTGTTAATGCTAAGTTTGAGATATGTTGGGTGATAAGTTCTGGTGCAGTCAGCTTTGTTTTCAGTTTGTGGTTTGTGAATGTTAGTTTGATTGCTTGTCCAGCTTGTGATCGGTTTTCTTAAGTTGAACTTATGTCGTGGTGAGGTTTAGTTTAATGATGCTGGTTTTGTGTGCAAACTTGCGGATCATGGTTTTCAATTTCCATTGCCTAATGGTTTGTGCTTGATTTGTCCAGTAGGATGATTCTGTTGATTCATAGCAGCTAGGTATTGTGCATTATAATGTGGCTGACTTGTTCTTGCAGGTATGAGGTCTTGACTTGCACTAATGCATTGATTCATTTCTTAGTCGTGGTATGCAGTGTATTTTGGCATGGTTCCATTATCATTTCAAACTCTAACTTGTGTCACTGGCTTGTTTGTGGCTCATTATTTTGCTAGGTTTGATAGCAGCTTGGTTGGCATGGTGGCAAGGTATGCTAAATCCTTGTATTTCTTGATATTTGGATGCAAATAAACATGCCTTTTGGTATGCTGCTAAATTGCTTTGGTCTCCTTTGTAGACCATGAATACATATGGTAATGGTGGTTGAACAAGGCATGCAACCAAGTGACCAAGTTTGAATTTGGAGCATCATGTACACATGGCAAACTCAAGGATCAAGGATAAAAAATTGGCCTTATGATTAGAATTAGGATTGGGATTTAGGGTTCTAGGATGAAAAGGGGTTGAGTTGAGTTTGGTCAAAGTTGACCAAAAAGTCAACTGTTGACCAAAGTCAACAATTGGTCAACAATTTATTTTTTGTATTTTTTTCCATGTAATGAATATCATGATGGATTGTAATGATGGAATTGATATATTTTTGAATGAAATGTATTGGTATTTGAATGAATTGATGAACTTGAAATGAATTTTAATGATAACTTGAACATGAATTGAAATGAATTATGGACATGACTTGAACACGACTCGAAATTAATTGGAATAGATAGTATAGATTAAAATTATAATGATTTGATTAACAAGAATGATGATTAAGACTATGACTTGAACGAACCATTAACATGAATCGAAGGGCATGGTTATGACTTGAATGAACAATGACAAGCATGAAACAAAGACCTTAGTAAGGACCAAGATGTACAATGAACTAGGGCTTACCAAAGATTCATGGAACAAGTACCAAGCAATGAACATGGCATGAAATTGACTTGAACAACATTGACCAGATGAAATAGCAGGGCATGGACTAGGACTAGGCATGAAGAGGATCTAGATAAAATGTTATGGATCGAAGCAGATGAAAGTTGTGAGGCCATCTACTTGGGCTAGAACCAATAGACACAAGCACAAGGTGAATGGAATCAAAACAAATAACCCCACATGGATGAATCATGAACAAGAGGTTATTAGGTGAAGCTTGACCAAGCAAGAGAATGAAGCCACAATGGAATGATGATGGATCAGATGAAATTAGGGTTAGGAGGCCACCCAATGAGTATTTGACATAATTAGGGTTTATGGAACCATGATTAAGTGGAACCCAAAATTAGGGTTTTGCTTCACCAAGAAGCCACAATGGAATTTTCAACGATAAGCACATACACAAGCCTCAAGAGCTACCTCCAATTAGGGTTTGATTGATTGAGCCATCTCAAGTTGCCGGGAAACCCTAGTTTCCTCTAGGTGCAAGCACAAAGCTTTAAATCCAAGATACATGTCCTCTTGTATTGAACCATGCTTATACAAATGGAATGAGTGACCATGAGGACATGCAGATGATCAGGGTTAGTGACCTAGATGATCATTATGAAGGGTAAGGCGAATTTTGGGGTATGATAGTTGCCCTTATTTAATCTTCCCGGGCCTGAAGGTATGAATAGAAATAGCTTTTAAACATTCGAGGTAGGAGGGGATTAAATACTAAAACATCGAAAAAAAATTCCACCAGGAACAAATGAAATGTAATGTGATGATAGGTCACAAAGAATTTATTCACTGAGATATGGGATGAACAAACTGGCTTTTATGCAGGGCAGCTGCTGGGGATTAAAAAGTTATTTGTGGTTAGATGGGTATTTATGAGTTAAACATGTATGACATATGCAATATGTTAATGAAATATAGCATGTACTTGCAAAAGACAAGTAATAGACGATATATAACTGAGACTGAAATCTTCTGCAAAAGACAGAGAGACATTCTTGCAAAAGGCAAGCAACTCAACTTATATATGGTTAAACTTCCTGATACAAAAGGTAGAGGAGACTCGCAAAAGGCAAACAAAAAGTATAATACTTTCTCATGCATGAGGCATATGAGAAAATCTTAGCAAAAGGCTAAGAAATCCCCCAAAGGTAAATGTGATTTCTCATGTGAAAGGCAATGAGAACCCCTTAATAAAAGGTCAAGAAGAAAGAAGAGGGTGAAGGACGACTTCACTGGGGATACTATTTTTCTCGTACAAAAGGTAGTAACAACTCCTTAGCAAGAGAAAAAGGGGACTTCCTAACAAAAGGTTAAGAAGAAAGATGGGTAGATTTCTCCCCCAAAAGGTGATGAGAACTTCTTAACAAAAGGTTAAAGGGTAAGGTTGGAGTTGAACTTCTCATACAAAAGGTAATGAGAAATTCTTAACAAAAGGTCAAGAACAAAGATGGGGATGAGATTATCATACAAAAGGTGATGAGAACTTTTAGATAAAAGGTCTATTGGGGCTTACCTTATAAAAGGTAGTGAGAACTCCTTAACAAAAGGTTAAGAAGAAAATCGGATTGCATTTCTCATACAAAAAGTAATGAGAAACCTCTCAACAATGGGTTAAGAAGGCACATGAAGGTGTGTAAGACCCTAATTTTGACCCTAAGATCCCTCATGGCATCATATCATTGCTCAATGCATTGCCTCAAGGATCATAGCATATTTGGCTCCTTAACCCTTGGGTTGGGACTTGTGTGAGTGGTTTGAGACCACCACGCATGCTTGTATTATATATTATTTATTTTCTTATTTTGATCACTAACCAAAAGCACAAAAATATGTCACTAACTCTTTTGTTTTGAAGCTCAAGTGATCATGTGCTCCCATGCTCATAGGAGGCTTCTAAGCTCAATGAAGTGGCTAAAAGAAGATGAGAAAAAACATGACAATGGTCCACAAAGCTCTTAATCATCATATATGTCTCCAAAGTATCTAAATTTTCCAATTTGATCAAGATAACCCAAAGGGCTTGAGGATTGTTTCCCAAGGAAACCCTAATTCAACTGTGCATTGACTGTGCCTTGCTCATGAAGCAACCTCAACCTATGATCAAATTAAATCAAGGGAAGTTCTTTCATTCATTATTTTATTCATATATGAGCCTATGTGAGGATCCCCAATCATCCATTCATCAAGATTTGAAGTTTGACCTTGAGAAGTTGACCAGTCAAGTCATCTGACTAAACTGAGGATCACTGAGACATAACTTGTGATGTGTTTGTCAAATTAAGATGACCCCAAGAGAAAAACTGTTCCTAAGAACCATATGAACAACTTTCATGTTCATCAAAAATCCATTTGAAACTTGGAAGGTCATCATTAATTTCAAAACATTGTAGGTCATTTTGATTGAAACCCTAATTTTGGATCAACTTCCCAAGGACCTAACTTCATTAATTTTTATGATTTTGAGGTGAGACCAAATTAATTGGAAATTTTAAGATGCCTAATTCAAATTTTATTTTGGACAAAATTTCATAATCCTAAAATAAACACATGTGATAATACAAAACATTATAGATCACTTTGGACCAAAGTCATTGAATTTGAAAAATGCCCAACTTCAAGTGCCCATATCTTTCTCATGAAAAATCCAAATGACGCAAAATTTAAGTCTAAATTGATCATCTTGAAAAGATCTACAACGTTAATGTTGTAGGTTTTTCCATTTGGGTCTTGCATCACTGAAACAGAAGGGCTTGAAGTTGCTTGCTTTTGGTAAAAAATTTCAAAGGGAACCTAGATATGTTTTGTACCCAAAACTTCACAGCCAATTTTCATAAATTTCCAAACTCCAGATGAATTTTTTCCCAACATGACTTTTGTTCCTCATTTCAAGGGATTTCCAACCATTACTCACATTAGTTTTTTGGACTTTCCATGAGTGAGTTTCGAAGAGCTACATGTTTATGTGCATTTTTGCATTTCACTTTGAAACTTCATGTGCAAGCAAATGCCAAGCCTTATGCACGTCCAGTTCACTTATACTTGATCTCAATATGGATTTCTATTCATTTTTGGGCCTCACATGCGCATGTACAGGCCCATGCATGGAGGATCCAAATTTCATGCACACGAGCCAAGCATTGCATTGCATCACATACAACTATAAATAGAGGTGCCTTGAGCTTCATTCTTCAACCATAAGGAGATCTGAAACACTGCTGGATTGAAAACCAAACCCTCACCAAAGGAATTTCAGTTTTTCTATTTCATTTTCAAGCTTGAATTTCAATATCATTAGTTGAATTTCAAAGCATAATTCCTTAACCTTGCATCACCATCACACTTCCAGACCAAAATTGGATCAAGAGCTTGGACAATTCGTGATGTTTGAAGCTCCATCTCAGAGGTATATCACCAAACCTTTTTGATTTAGATCTTGAAATACAATGTGAATTTCTTTGGTTTGTGTTGTTTTCTGAAGTCCTCAAGCATGAGGCAAACCAGTGGTGCTCTTAATTTTACAAATCGTGCCATTTCAGATCAAGCACCATAATCTTCAAGCTCATGTTTCTCTTTAAATAGGAACTTTGAGAATGATCCATGGTTACAGGGGTGATGTACATCACCTCAGCTTCATTTTGATATCTTCCTTTTTCATTTTTATTAAGGTTTGATTTCCTGCGCGTGGTGGCCGAAATTGGTTGTCTGGTCAGAGAAGATGGTGGTTTCCACCACCATCCCCACGTGGGAGCTCCAGAGCCCTTGGATCTTGATAAAAAGTTTTAATCGTGGCCTTGTATTATGATGACGTGTTCTAAATCAACGTGTAACGCGCTTGACCAAGGAGTTTCGTGTTAATTCCATTTATTTTCAAAAATTCATAAATATTTTATTTGAAGTCACAAAAATATGAGACCAATGCCAAAAGTTTTCTTGAAAAATCTAGTTTCATATTTTGATTTTTAATTATTTTTGTGACTTCATTTAATATTTTTTGTGAATTATTTGGTTTTTAATAGTTTTAATTCATTTTAAAATACCTTTTGATATCTGAAAAATCCAAAAATATTTTCTTAACACATGTGGATCATGATGAGTCAATGAAAAATAGTCTCATCAATTTCTTAATTGATTTGAGATTTATTTGAGATTTTAATTCATATTGTGTTATTTTTTATTATTTTTAATTGTTTTAAAATAGTTTCTGATTTAAAAAATTGTTGAAAAAATTTGTCTAAGCTAGTTTGACCATGTTAGACCTATGAGAATTTAATTGGACTTGTTGAAGTTGATTTGAATTAAATTTGAGGTTTGACCATATTTTGTCCATTTTATTTTTGCATTTATTCTTAATTCAAAAATACCAAAAAAATATGTTTGACTTGTTGACTTGTAACCTTCATTTCTCTTCTGTTTAACATTGGTTGATGATGATTTGATTCACTTTTGACCAATTGTGTTTGACATTTGAATTCTCTTTCCATTCATTTCATCTTCATCTTTTTCTTCTTCTTTTTTTGGCCAATGAGTTAATGTCTTATGGTTGATCTTGACAAATGAGAGGTTTAACCTTCTTTGATCCAAATCAAACTCAACTTGATCCAAGATCAAGTGAGTTGCTTTGTGTCCAAGATAGGTTGCTTCTTGGTCAAGCAAAAAACCTAAAGTCCACACAAGGCCTTTCTCTTTTCTTTTGGCATGGAAAGTTTTAGGAGCTTGGCTTACTAGTCATGATCTCTAACTTGTGTTTATTTGCCCATAGTCTTATTGACCGGCCTCCGATAGGTGTGACTACTACATTAGTCCACTTACGATTGCTTAACATAGCGCTAAATTATCTTATGACAAACTAACATAACCATGCTAACTACTAACTTTAATTTGAGCATTTAATTTCTTGCAATTTACTTTAATGCAATTTACTTCTTGCTCATTTAATCATATTTCTTTTCATTTTGCTCATTTGAGCATATATTTTATGTTTATGCCATTTTCCTTTTGCTCATTTGAGCTCATTATTGTATATAAATATGTTGTTGTCTTGTGTTTGTTTTGTCTTTGTTTGTGTGAAACCAATACAAAAAGGAGAAAGGACTTAGAATTAGGACTTACCTATGCTTAAAGGAGTTCAAGAGAAACTAGGCCTCATGCCTTTAGAATGCTAAATTTGTTGAAGAGAAACTAGGCCTCATGCCTTTAGAATGCTAAATGTTAAAAGTTGACTTCAAAGGACTTCCTTTCCAAAACTTATTCTTTGTCCATTCCTCTTATTGTGTTGTGAACTTTTTGATGTTTGCTCTTATGTGATAGGGATCCTATCTTGAGATAGTAAGGAGGACCATTGTCATGAGTAGCCAAGTTAAGAGAGACAAGCCAAATGGAGATCCTAGGAGCTTGAATCCAAATATTGTTTGATTGCTTGAGTGATTGCTAAGTCCAAAGGAAAGGAGCATCTTGAATCATCTTTATGATTTCAAGAAAAGGAACTCCAAGGGTTTTATCTTCTCTCTTATCTTTGTATGCTTTAGGACTAGCCCTTCTCTTCTTCTCCTCATTCTAACCCAAGCCAAAAACCTTTTCTAATTTTGACATTGTTTTCAAACTAGAAACCTAGGCCTTATGCCTTTGACTTTTCAAAATATTTTCATTAATACTCATTGTGAATAAATCTTAATTCAACTTTGACCTCATTTTGTAAATAAATCTAACTTGTAAATATCACTCACTTCAAGTTGTTTTTGTGGTTCCAATGACCATCTTTGTTAAAACCTTTTCATAAACATTAGTCATAGGTTTGAGTTATCATAGTGGTTGATGTAAACCTCACCTTATCCTTAGTGGTTGGATTATAAGTCTTCCATGCTTATTATAGGGTTAACCCCTCACTAGCATGATGAATCCTTCCTCACATGGTGGATTGTTGGTTTAGGTTGAGTTTTCTCCCTTTGATAACAAAAGACCTTAAGGCTTTTGATCAAATCAATTCACCAATCTTTGAGATTTTTACCCCGAACTACGAGGTTTTGATCCTACCTTTGTGATGGTACGTAGGCAATGGGTTCATCCATTCAAACAACAAAATTGTAAATATAATCTATTCTCTTCTCATCCCTCCAATCTTTTGCACATATTTTCACAAATACCAACCTACAACACATGTTTGCAAAAAAAGGTTCCCTTAGAGTACTAAGGATGTTTTGGGTGCGTAAAACCTTCCCATTTCATAACCAACCCCCTTACCTAGATCTCTGACATTTTATTAGTTTTTGATTTGATAAAACTTCTTACTTGGCTTTTGTTCGCTTTTTAGCCTTTCCTTTGGACAAATAAAAGTGCGGTGGTGACTCGAATTGTATGTTTACTTTTGGTTTAGTCAATAAACCATAAGGTAACGAATACCCCGCTACAAGGTGGAAATGATTTCTCGTGCAAAAGGCAGCGAGAAACTCCATAACAAAAGGTTAATAAGCAAGTCAGTAAGGATAATTATCTTATACAAAAGGTAGCAACAGCTCCTCAACAAGAGAATGTTTTCCAATGCAAAAGGCAGGGGGAACTTACAAAAGGTAAGTAGGTTCATCGAGCAAAATGCTGAGGGGACTTACGAAAGGTAAGTAGATGGTAAGGATATTCTCTATGCAACAGGCAGAGGGAACTTACAAAAGGTAAGTAAGAAATAAATGTTTTTTCCTTTGCAAAATACAGAGGTTACTTACGAAAGGTAAGTTGAAAGAGACTTCACATGCGAAAGGCAGAGGGATACTTACGCAAGGTAAGCAACTGACGAAAGGACACAAACGTTCGCAAAAGGAAAAATGGTTTGAAAACAATTTTCTAGGTGAAACCTAGACTTAAAAAGGATTTTCCTAACAAATATGGGCTTTGGCACACTCTAACAGATGGGGATCTTGTAGTAGGCACAACAACCTCATTATGTCCCACAGGCACAACGGGTGGGGATGAAGTTCTCGAACAATGGCTACCCAACCCCCGAGAATCACCCAAACTACATCAAGTGTTTTAAAGCAAGACGTGAGACAAAGATATGACATGGTACCCTTCTCGTGCATAAGGCAAAGAGGGGGAGACGTGATTCTGTGCACCAGGAAACAAAATTAACTCATAAAAGGTAAGTTGTCTTAACGATCTTCTCTATGCAAAATGCAAGGAGAGCAGGCAAACAACAAAAAAAGCGACTCACAAAAGGTATGAACTTGACGAAAGGTCACTGATACTCGTAAAAGTTCTGAAGATATTTCGCCAGGTGAAACCTAGGCTTTGAGTGACTTTTCCAGACAGGTATTCATTTTTTTCTGAATAGAGATTGTTGGGGAATATCATTTTAAAAGGGGTGATGGAAAAGCAATTGTCATTGTCAAAGGGTTGTCGACAAATGAATATCGTCATCAAAGGGTTGATAGAAGATAATGAATGTCGTCATCAAAGGGTTGATGGAAAAGAACTTGTCATCACCAAAGGGTTGACGAAAAAGGAATATCATCATCAAAGAGTTGATGGAAAAGCAATTATCATCGTTAAAGGGTTGACGGAAAAAGAAATTATCATCGTCAAAGGTTGATGGAAAAGGAATATCATCATCAAAGGGTTGATGGAAGATAGTGAATGTTTTCATCAAAGGGTTGACGGAAAAGAAATATCGTCATCAAAGGGTTGATGGAAAAACAAGTTATCGTCAAAGGGTTGACAGAAAAAGCAATTATCATCGTCAAATGGTTGACAAAAAAGGAATATCGTCATCAAATGGTTGATGGAAATAAATGCAATAAGGAGTGACATCGTCAAAGGGTTGACGACAAATAACAACTTAGGTAGTATCATCATCAAATGGTTGATGGAATCATCAAAGGGTTGATGGAAAAGGATTGTCATCATCAAAGGGTTGATGGAAAGGGTTACACTAAAGAGTGACATCGTCAAAGCTTTTACAGAAAGGACCAACTATTGTAATATCATCACCAAAAGGTTGATGGGAAAGGATAGTCACCATCAAAGAGTTGATGGAAAGGGTTGTGTTTTATATGGATATGGTGCATGTTAATTTGATGAAATATTCTCGTCTCGGCGAGAGAGATTTTTAATATGGAACTTCCTGCCTCAGAAGGAAAGTTATGCATGTATGTTGTATGCAATGCATTTGGAAATACAAGCAGGTGACACATGTGTGATGCACTCCTTTATTTTGCTTGATTGTGCTAAGCGATTGGATTTGAAGTTATCTTCTATGGTTGGAAGTATGGTTATTGATACCTCAACCAATGGTTCAGTAACTACTTCATTGGTGTGTTTGAAGTGCACACTTAATATTTATGGTAAGAGTTTTGCGATGGACTTAGTTTGTCTGTAATTGAGTCAGCTTGATGTTATCCTTGAAATGATTGGTTGGAGTTCAACCTTGTTCATTTGTTTTGCCAAGACGGTGATGTTTCTAGAGATGGGAGGAGATGGAGAGTTGATGTTTGTATCTGCTAAGTAAGTAGAATAATTCTTGAATGAAGAGGCTCATGTGTTCGTTATGTTTGATGCTTTAGGAATCGACAGTAAAGTTGCAATGAGAGAGTTGTCAACTGTATATGATTTTCCCGAAGTGTTTCCAGATGATATTAATGATTTATCGTCGGAGCGCGAGGTGGAGTTTTCTATAGACTGAGTACCTAGTACTAGTCCTGTATCGATGGCTCCATATAGAATGTATATTTCAGAGCTGAGTGGGCTTAAGAAACAGTTGGAAGAGCTGCTTGAGAAAAAGTTTGTTCGACGAAGTGTTTCTCTGTGGGGAACGCCTATGCTGTTAGTCAAGAATAAGGATGGTAGCATGAGGTTGTGTGTTGATTATTGACAGCTAAATAAAGTGACAATCAAGAACAAGTATCCACTTCTAAGGATTGATAGTCTGATGGATCAGTTAGTTGGCGCTTGTGTTTTCAGCAAGATTAAATTGCGATCAGGATATCATCAGATTCGAGTGAAACCAAAGGATATTCTAAAGACTGCATTCAAAATAAGGTATGGTAATTACGAGTATTTAGTCATGTCGTTTGGTGTGTCTAACGCACCTGGAGTGTTCATGGAGTACATGAATTGAATATTCCATCCGTATCTATATCAGTTTGTGGTTGTGTTCATCGATGATATTCTGATATATTCGAAGTAAGATGAAGATCATGCAAAACATATGAGGATGATGTTGCAAACCTTGGAAGAAAATAAGTTGTATGCAAAGTTATCTAAGTGCGAGTTCTGGCTGAAGAAAGTGAGATTCTTAGGTCATGTAATTTCTAGGGTAGGTATTGTTGTTGATCAGTCGAAGGTCGATGTTATGTTACAATGGGAAACTCTAAAGTCTATTATCGAGATCAGAAGTTTTCTAGGGTTGGCTGGTCACTACCGATGGTTTATTGAAGGCATTTTGAAGTTGGTGATGCCTTTAACTCAGTTGACTCGAAAGGGTCAAGTGTATGTGTAGGATAATTTATGTGAAAAGAGTTTTATAGACCTCATGAAGAAGTTGATGCCTGCTCCAGTATTAATTATTCATAATCCGAGTGAGTATTTTATTGTGTACTGTGATGCTCCTATGATGGGGTTGGATGGTGTGCTGATGCAGAATAAACAGGTTATGGATTTAGCTTCTAGAAAACTGAAAGTTCATGAGAGAAACTATCCTATTCATGATCCAGAATTAACTGCCATTGTATTTGTACTTAAGATTTGGAGGCATTACATGTTTGGTTCCAGATTTGAAGTGTTTAGTGATCACAAGAGTTTGAAGTGCTTATTCAATCAGAAAGAGTTAAATATGAGGCATATGAGGTGGATCGTATTTCTGAAAGACTGTGATTTTGGTTTCGATTACCACTCTGGTAAAGCCAACTTCGTAGTTGATGCCTTGAGTAGGAAGTCGTTGCATATGTCGATGATTATGGTTCAAGAGTTAGAGTTGATTGGACAATTCTGAGATCTGAGTTTAGTATGTGAAAAGACTCATAACAGCATATGATTAGGCATATGGAAGTCAATCAGTGGTATTCTTGAATAGATCAGAGAGGGTCATGAGATCAACTTAGCATTGGTTGACCAATTGGTGTCGATTAATCAAGGTTAAGGTGGTGATTTTAGAATTGAAGAGAATGGTGTGATAAGATTCAGAGATAGAGATTATGTACCAAATATGCCCAAAATTAAGAAGAGTATTCTTGAGGAAGGTCACATGTGTGGTTTGAGTATTCATGCTGATGCTACTAAAACGTATCAATACTTGAAGAAGTTGTTTTGGTGGCCAGGAATAAAGAAGGAGATTTCTGGGTTCGTGTATGCTTGTTTGACTTGCCAGAAGTCAAAGATTGAGCATCATAAGTCGTTGGGTTTGATGCAACCGTTGTTTATCCCTGAGTGGAAGTGGGTCAGCATTTAGGTGGACTTTGTGTCTTGTTTTCCATTGACGATGAAGAAATGTGATAACATTTGGGTTATTATGGATATGTTGTCTAAATCAGCGTACTTCATTCCGATTCGACTTAATTATCCATTGGAGAGGCTAACAGAGTTGTATATTGAGAAAATTGTCAATTTGAATCGGATTCCATCCAATATTTTATCTGAGAAGGATTTTAGGTTTACATTGAGGTTCTGGGAGAGTTTGCAGAAAACTTTGGGTGTGAAGTTACGTTTGAGTTTTGCTTATCCCCCGTAGGAAGATGGTAAGACAAAGAGGACTATCCAATCCTTATAAGACTTATTTAGGACTTGTGTGCTAGAACAAGGAGGTGCTTGGGATAGCTTACCGTTGATCGAGTTTACCTGCACAACAATTTCCACTCGAGTATTGCAATGTCATAGTTTGAGGCGTTGTATGGTAAAATGTGTAGGCTAACTTTATGTTGGTATGAGTCGGGAGATGGTGCGGTGATAGAGAAGATTAGAGTGGTCTAAGAGAATATGAGAGCTTTGTAGAGTCGTCGGAAGAGTTATCCTGATAAGAGAAGGAAAGCACCTGAGTTCCAAGAGGGGGATCACGTGTTTCTAAGAGTTACTCTAGTAATTGGTGTTGGTAGAGCTTTGAAGTATCTTAAGCTTACTCCGTGTTTCATTGGTTTGTACCAAATTTTGTAGAGGATATGAGAAGTGGCCTATCAAATTGCTTTACCAATGTCGCTTGGTAATCATCATGATGTTTTTCATGTGTCTCGGTTGAGGAGATACATTTAGGATCTGTCTCATATGATCCAAATTATTCTCATACTCCACAAGAGCACGTGGAACATCTAAGAAATATTTTGTCAGTACTGCATGAGAAGTAACTTTTCGCCAAGTTGAGTAAGTGCAAATTTTGGATGACCGAAGATAAATTTCTTGGTCAAGTCATATCACAAGGAGGAGGAGGAGGAGATCCATCTAAATTTGAAGCGGTTATTAATTGGGAAAGACCAAATAATGCCTTCAAAGTAAAAAGTTTCTTAGGACTGGCAGGTTACCACTGAAGATTCATTAAAAGTTTTCCTCAATTGGATTTACCTTTGACTCAACTTAATTGGAAAGAGATTTCTTTTAGTTGGGATTCAAAGTGTGAACAAAGTTTCATGCATTTAAAGGAAAGGTTTATAAATGCTCATATTCTAATTATCCCAGACCCTAGTAAGTCTTATAAAGTATTTTGCAATGCCTCTAAGAAGGTACTAGGAGGGGTGCTAATGCAAGGTGGTCATCATGTGGTGTATGCTTCCCGTCAGTTGACGACACATGAAGAGAATTATCCAACACATGACCTTGAGTTAGCAGTTGTTGTTTTTACCTTGAAAGTGTGGCTTCACTACTTGTACGGAGTATGCTTTGAAATGTTTAGTGACCACAAGAGTCTTAAATACTTATTTGATCATAAGGAATTAAACATGCGTCAAAGGAGATGGATGGAATACTGGAAGGATTTTAACTTTGAGCTAAAGTACCATCTATGCAAAGCAAATAAAGTTGCAGATGCATTAAGTCGGAAAGAGATACACAAAGCGGGGTTGATGGTGTTAGAGTATGCATTGTTGGACAAGTTTAGAGATTTTAACCTCCAATTTGCTTGGACTCAGAATGTTGCGATGATGGGAAATTTGAATGTTACTTATGATCTAAGGGAAGAGATCTATCAAGGGCAAATGTTGGATGGGAGGTTGCAAGAGATGCTAATTAAACGAGGTTTCGCTCAAGGGACAAACAGAGTTGTCCTTTTCAATCAAAGGATCTATATACCGAACAATGTAGGGTTGAAAAGAAAAGTTTTGGAAGAGGCCTATAAAGGTGCATTTGCCATTCATCCAGGTTCATCAAAGATATATCAGGATGTGAAGAAGAACTATTGGTGGCATGGAATAAAAAAGGATATTGTTGAGCATGTATATGAATGTTTGGTATGTCAATAGGTAAAAATTGAAAATCAAAAGTTAGGTGGATTGTTCCAACCCCTAGAAATTCCAATGTGGAAATGGGATAGCATTTCAATGGACTTTGCAGTTGGTTTACCTCATACGAAAGGTGGTTATGACTCCATATGGATGATTATGGATCGGTTAACTAAGTCAGCTCATTTTCTAGTTGTGAAAACTACGTATAAGGCAAT
Source organism: Lathyrus oleraceus (assembly GCF_024323335.1). Classification (NCBI taxonomy): domain Eukaryota; kingdom Viridiplantae; phylum Streptophyta; class Magnoliopsida; order Fabales; family Fabaceae; genus Lathyrus; species Lathyrus oleraceus. The sequence continues at coordinate 144,215,742 of NC_066579.1, read as the reverse complement.
TAATCTTGCACAGTTGTTCATTTCAAAGATTTTAAGATTGCATGGTGTTCCCATTAGTATTGTGTCAAATAGAGATCTGAAGCTTACCTCAGGATTTTGGGGAGCATTTCAGCAAGCCGTGGGATTGAAGTTATGTTGGAGTACGTCTAATCATCCGCAAACAGATGGTCAGACTAAGAGGACGATACATACCTTGGAAGATATGTTAAGAGCTTGTGTTCTTGAAAGTAGAGGGAATTGGAAAGAGCTCTTACGATTTATTGAATTTTCATACAACAATAGTTACCATGAAAGTATTGAGATGGCTCCTTATGAGGCTTTGTATATGAGGAAATGGAGAACACCTCTTTGTTGGACATAAGTTGGTGAAAAAAGGATTTTATGGCCAAAAATTGTTTAAGAAACTACATAGAAGATAAGAATGATTCGTGAGAAGCTGAAGAAGGCCCAAGATCGTCAGAAGAGTTATGTAGATAATCGAAGGCGGCCATTAAAATTTGACGAAGGTGACCACATATTTCTGAAAGTTACTCTAAGGTTGAGATTAAAAGAACCTTTTAAGTCACGAAAGTAAAGTACGAGATATATGGGACCGTAACAAATCATTGAGAGGATTAGCAAAGTAGATTACATATTAGCCTTACCACCTTATTTATTTGAGATTCATGATGTTTTTCACGTATCTCAGCTTTGGAAATTCATTCTTGATTCTATTAAGCCCATTATTTCAAAATTCAATGAAAGTGGAAGCAGACCTAACTTTTAAGCCTCAACCAAGCCGTGTTATAGGACGAGAAACTAAAGGATTGAGAAACAAGGAGATTTCCCTTGTTAAAGTTCAGTAGGACGAATCACATCCAACGATGCTACTTGGGAGCTTAAGTCGGAGACGCAAGAAGCTTATCCTCATCTTTTCCAAGTAATCTTTAAATTTAAGGATGTATTTTTATTTAAGGAGGGGGGATGTAATACCCCGTGTTCCTTAAATACTTAATCTCATATCAGTTAAAATCAATTGAGTTCCTATATGCTCTGAAAGTTACCAGTTGGGATAAATAGAGTAACTAGTGAACTCAGATTGATTTAATTAATATTCTTGAAAAATGACCGTTTATTAATTTGTACAAGAAAGAACTTGTTTATAACATTAATAATGGGTCAATTACTCTAGTAGAGAAAATATTGTAATGTAATATTACATGAGATATTTTTCACCACTCTTCTCAATTTCCAACCATACAATTTAATCTTTCTTTGATAACCACAAGTTCTGCCCACTTGCTTCATTTTTTCCAACCACATATTCCAAGCCTTGTTTTTAAACCACATTACCTCATGTTAATGTATCATTAGTAGAGAAACGAACTTGGGAAAAAGGAGAGGAAACTTGGGAAAGGAAAGAAAAGGAAGTTTGAGAAGAAGAAGTTGAAGGAAGAAATAGGAAGCTTGGGTTCATTATCTCATCTCATCATCTCTCAACATCTCATTCTCTAAGGTATGTTCTAGTTAAAACTTTTCTTACAATAGAGATTAAGGTTTTGGTAGTGACATATGATCCATGGTACTTGTTGTGTGCGCTATCTTGATCATGAAAGTTGTCATGAATGTATTGATTACTTATGATTTCTATGATTCTTGTGGTTTCCCATATAGATGAATATGTTACTATTATTGTTGTTGTTGTGTCAAACCATGGTACTTGAGTGTTTTTCCTCATCCAAACATTACCTAATAGTGTCCTGGTACTGTCATGTTCTCTACAGCTTGCTAAACGAAGTCCAGGGAAGTTGTATACTGACTTGATTCGCTAGGAGTTCGCTCAACAAAGTATGTCCGCTACCAGCTCGCTAGAGCTCGCTAAGTGAACTTAACAACATTGAGAAAAATACTTTGATTCTTGTTTTCACCATAACCCGAGAACCATAACTCTGATTAACATGCGGTCAAATGCGTTGGAAAGCTTGTTTAAAACTCTATATGATCATGATATTTGATGATACTTTATTGCATGTTGTTTGTGATAAATGGAGTATGCTCTCTTCTTCTTATGTGTGTCTTATGACATATGTTGTTATATGTATGCATTAAATCATCAATAATTGAGAGAAATATACGATGAACAATGTGAGTTAACCTAGTGATATAATTATGTTAGGAAGATTAGATACATCACTTAGATTACAAGGATAGTTTATAGGGCAATACTTGTACACAATGATATTCTCCCCTGTTGAATATGCAAATCCTCGACGTCATATGTCCTCTCACGAGTCCCCACTGTATCTTTATCATGTTGCATAGAAGTAATCATCCCGTCTAATCCTTCGGTCCTCACTACAAAGAAAAAATGATAACATATAAACTACCGAATTTCTAAAAATCGAGAAATCAACATGGCTTTCACAAATATTTCTAAAAATCTAGAAATCGACATGGCTTTCTAGGATATTTCTAAAAATCTGGTTAACCATCTCAAATTTTTCTTCTATCGGTTTTTCAAAAAAAAAAATTGGTATGAGTGTATTCATTTTTATCGGAGTTTTCAAAATATCTGGTAGAAATGCATACATTTTTACTGGATTTTTCAAAATATCTTGTAAAACGCATGCATTTTTACCGAAAATTTCAAAATATCTTGTAAAAATGCATGAGAAAAATGAGTTTTTACCGAACATTTTGAAAATACCAATAAAAAATGCATGTTTTCTTAAAAAATCTAGTAAAAATTAAAATTACCGGTAAAATTGCATACTTACTTGGAAAAATTAGATAGTTGGCTCCAAAAATCTGGTCAAGCGCATAATGTTTTGAAAAATACGAAATTTAACAACTGAATAGTGAAATGAATTTTTATTTTTAAGGTTAATATGGTAAAATCACACAATTTGGAGGGAGTGTCAGATTAAAATGTGGGGGTGGGAGTTAAAAATCTTGAAATATGTGTCGAGACACCAAATAAAAAAAGTCAAAGTGTGCATAACCAAAATGCTACTTTTTTGTTTATTTGTATAGGGCTAAACAAACTCTTAAATCTCTAATAGGCTAGAGTCTCTATGGGCTTTATTATATTTTAAATAACGAAAATTTTATCCCATACGCCTATAACTTTCCCCATACTCCTACCTTTTTTTTAAATATTCCAATTATACTCTTTTATTTATTTATCATTTTATTTTAAAAAAAATTGCACCCCTACACTAGTGTACCGAAGAACATCGCTGGAATAATTTTGGTACGTAATTTTTCTTTACCGGATAACATGCAATAATTTTTTCGATATTATAAGGTTATCAAAATTTTGTTCATCAGGTAATTTCTTATAAGTTTTCCGATAATATAATTTTTTACCAAACTTTTATTCACCGAATAACTTGTTATAAGTTTTCCAGTATTATAGTTTTTTACTAAAAAATTGTTTATCGGATAACTTGTTATAAGGGCTTCAGTAGGTTTTTTATGACATGTTAGACATCGGAAAGTGTGGTCAATAGTGAAAAGGCAACGCTTAAAAACCTTTGTCAAATCATTCAAATGATCCCAAAACACAAGTAAGACAACAAAAACAATTTTCTTTAATTTAGGTCATATTTTTCACTTTTTCTTGAACTCATTTTTTCTAATTCTGAATAACGTACTTATAAGTAATCTAAAATACAATTTATCCCCCAAATATAATACAGACTAGATAACTTTGAAGAAATACTTTTGGAGAATAGACAATGGTCTTTTTTTTACTTTAGGCCACGATTTTTCACCGTTCCCTATTATTTTTCATATTTTGTTTAGTTTTTTCATTGGTATTTTGGTCAAATCAAAAGAAATGTAGGCGTGGAAGAATAATTATTAGACTATGGGATAAAACTTTCTTAAATAACTCATTCCAAATTAAATGGAAGAACAAGAGAGGAATGAGTTCTAATAATAACAATATAAAAAAATTAATGGAATCAAAATTCATGTTTGAAACTAAGACCTATGACAATCTAAGAAAAAGAGAAAAATGGATATTGAAAAATAAATAAAAGTATTTTATTCTAAAATTAAAATATTTATTTTCTTTAAAAAAATATTTTTTTAGTGTCACTGTCTATTTTTCCGAGAAGAATTTCTCAAATGGTAAATCATGAAAAATAAATTTTAAATCAACATAAAAATGTTAATTCACATTAAGATTTCAAACCCTGTTTATAAGTCTCATGGTGGTATATGTTCCTAATAATAATTTAATAGCTATTGTCTGTCTCTTGTCGTGGTTCTTGAAATTCTTTTTTACTTTATGATTTGGACAAACATAATTTTATATTTGTTATCATCACTATTACAAATAACAGTTTTTATGATGAAACTTACACCTTGACCAATTAAAACTCGAGGATATAGGTCCTGGGAGCGCTATATTTTATTTTTTTTTAAAAAAATAAACAACTTATTCCTCTGGTTTTTAAGAAAACTAAGGAAATAAAACTATATGGAAGCTCGCTTAGAATCCCAATGACTGCATTTTATGTTTTCTTTTCAATGGTTTAATTAGTATTTTTCACTTGGCGCATTTCCAACTTCATTTTTTTTCTTTGTTATTTTTATTTTTATTTTTTGTTTACCTTGGTTACATGGTCCAACTGAGAGGTGATATATTTTGCATCAATAATTTCAAATTACTATTTTCAGAAGTCCATTTTAATTTTGAATTTTATATATTCAAATCCCTCGGCTTTCATCAAAAATCAACGTGATATATTGTAACAACCCGTATAATATATATCTAGAATAATATCATACAAGTGTTATTATTTGGTACAGATACAACATAAGAGCCTAAATGCATCATTTACATACTTGACCAAAATAAAAGATACAACCTATGGCACAAGATATGGAAAGTGCCTAAATAAAAGTCTAAGATCTATGTACAATATCTACCATTATACAAAATCCACAGCGGAAGATCACAATATCACAATAACGTCGAAACATCATCAAGCAGCTCATCTTAATCAAACCTGCAAAATCCCTTGAAAATAACAACATTGATAGGGTGAGATAATAATCTCAACGAGTTCCCCTACCCTACGGATTCACTCAGATATACAGGGTTGCTACCTGATTTCTAACTCAAGTATTCACTTTCTGTTACTTGTGTATCACTCATACAATGTAACTAGGAATTGAGAAACTGAGGGATATTCGCAATGTATGGAAACATGTCACTTGATTTCACATAACTCAATAAATTACTATTCGGATTCACGCATGCTCGTATCTTTCGACTTTCACAGTGGATATCGGGTCCTCTATGAGGCTTAATCCTCAGTTCAAGCGACCGTCACTCGTATGGGACTCTAAGCCATTTTGAGTATCTTTCACCATATGAGACTCTAACCCACTTAGGTGTCCACGTTTCCCCCATGTCCTCCATGGTTGGGACTCAAACCCAATCGAGGCACGAATCATTGGTGCCACATCCCCACTTACCGCTTTACATAAGCCTTTGAAGTGGTATGTGCATGATTCATATCCAAATACGTGATTAGGTCTCAACAACAAATAGGATTTTCACAGCAAGGCTCCTCACCAAATAGGACTTTTGGAATGAATGTTCCTCACCAACTATCAAACCAATTCTCATCGTGTTCATCAAACACTACGTGATCATATCCATCAATCCACAAAGTATTCCACATGTTCCATAAAATGCATATTGATTCATAATTAAGCAAATACTTTTTTGTGATACACACTGAGGTATCATTGTGTCAAAGCATCACTGTATACTCATTTCCATAACCTAGATTATCTTCCTATATCATTCTCCTAGTTATACTCCCAGATTTCCTCACTCATCTTTATAAAGTTTTAATCATGTTATTTCACATTCATCACAACAACAATATTTACATACATCATAGTATGATTCATAGCATTCATAAGGCCCACAAGGTAATATAACATGGTACAAGAATATTGTCATCTACATTATCGTTCTAACGCATCCATCCGCGTCCAAAATGGAGTTACAACACTCAAATAATTTAATAATTTAATAATCTAACTTAATCAAGAATTTAGGTTAAAACTTTATCCTTTCACAAATATTCAACAACAAGAGCTTAGCTTAGTGGTTAGGCATGCACTATACCAAGGAGGTATCGGGTTCAACACCCTTTGGTGGCATACTTTCCTTTTTCAAGGAATTAATTCATGTCAATTGATCAACCAAATGGTTTTAAAAACTCCACCCAATTGATTGGCCCCCTCTGGAGAGAAGCCCATGCAGAATCACGAACACACATCAATAAACACCATACAACATATATGTTCTTATTTCCTCAATTCAATGATTCTCATAATCAAACAACAACAACATATTATCATCCATGGAGGTTTTCATGGTTAAGATAGCAAACTCATCATATTATCATTAACCATTCTAACTATTTTATGGTTTATCCAAACCCTAAATTTTAAAATCAAAAGTTCTAACTAGAACCCACCTTACAAATAGAAGATGAAAAGTTGTTAAGAATGATGAGATGAAATGAAGATGATGATTCCAAGCTTCCAAGTTCTTCTTCTTCTTACCACAAGTTTCTCTACTTCCTCTTCATGTTCAACTTTTCTCAATTTTCCTTTCTTTGCTAGAAATTCTACTGATAGGTAGACAAATGAAACTTAGTAAAAGTACCTAACATGTGGTGGTGGTGGTAATTGATCATGAGCTAGAAACATGTGAACAAGGTTAAGTGGTTGGATTGTGTGGATAGGAATGAATATAATTGGTAGAAAAATATCTTAAGTCTTACTACACTTAAATAATTGTTCTACTAGAGCAATTGACCCATTATCAATGTTATCAAAATGACCCAATTAATAAAAGGTCAGTTCCAATCAATATAAATTAAGTCAATATCAGCTCACTAGTTACTCTATTTAATCCAACTGATAACTTTCAGAGCATATAGGAACTCAGTTAATCTCAACTGATATGAATTTGAGTATTTAAGGAAACACGGGGTATTACATATATAGTTTAAATGAGTTCCTAAAATATGACGCTATTGTGTTTTATATATATATATATATATATATATATATATATATATATATATATATATATATATATATATATATATATATATATATATACATATATATATATATATATATATATATATATATATATATATATAATATTTTTAATGAATACTTTCACGTGGGTTTTTACATAAAATCGACCTGTCACATATTTTGCATGAAATACTTCAGGCTGCTATCAAAGATCAAATGTCATCTCCTCACTCTCATTTCATTAAAAAAACTAGACGATTGTCATCGTCAGTCTCATCAAAACTCTTCCAACAAATATTCTTCAAAACTCGAATATCATCTTTATTCCAACCAAAACTCGTTTGAGGTACATTTGTTCATTTTGTTTTTCACTGAAACATTAGTTAGAATGTTTCTACGTGTTATTTGATTTACTGAAATAGTTTTTCTTGATCATTTTGAGGTTTATTTAGATAGTCTTGGCCGATTCGACAAGCACTTTCCATACAGCATCTATTACAACCTCTGTTAATACAAAATGTAAAAGAAAAACTAGAGGTTCCATGATGTAAACCAAGGTGAATAGGGCCCACAAATGTCGTATTCGCTACCCGGTTACAGTTGATATAAGAACCAACAGGGTTTATGGTGAACATGCTGAGGATTTTATGGGTTACATTGCGTTACAAGGTAGAAGTAAAGTGAATATTTTGATATATAGCTGGCACGAAGTTGACGAGGACTTGAAAGACGCCATATGGGATGATGTTAATGTATTTTATGATTTGTTTACAAGTCTATTTGATAATTTTTTTGTTTAATACTAATAACAACTATATTGTGTAAACATATGAGGTGTTTAATGCTAGTCCAGATGATAGTATGGTAAAAAATAAATTGCTTACATATGCTGGTGAGCGTTGGAGGGGCTTTATGACACAACCCACCCAGATGATTATACTAAACAAAATATGACGTTATTGTGTTTTTTATATATATTATATTTTTAATGAATACTTTCACGTGGGCTTTTACATAAAATCGACCTCTCACATATTTTGCATGAAATACTTCAGGCTGCTATCAAAGATCAAATGACATCTCCTCACTCTCATTTCATTAAAAAAAACTAGACGATTGTCATCGTCACTCTCATCAAAACTCTTGCAACAAATATTCTTCAAAACTCGAATATCATCTTTATTCCAACCAAAACTCGTTTGAGGTACATTTGTTCATTTTGTTTTTCACTGAAACATTAGTTAGAATGTTTCTACGTGTTATTTGATTTACTGAAATAGTTTTTCTTGATCATTTTGAGGATTATTTAGATAGTCTTGGCCGATTCGACAAGCACCTTCCATACAACATCTATTACAACCTATGCTAATACAAAACATAAAAGAAAAACTAGAGGTTTTACGATGTAAACCAAGGTGAAAAAATCCCACAAAAGTCATATTCGCTACCCGGTTACAGTTGATATAGGAACCGACAGGGTTTATGGTGAACATGCTAAGGATTTTATGGGTTACATTGCGTTACAAGGTAGAAGTAAAGTGAATATTTTGATATATAGCTGGCACGAAGTTGACGAGGACTTGAAAGATGCCATATGGGATGATGTTAATGTATTTTATGATTTGTTTACAAGTCTATATGATCATTTTTTTGTTTAATACTAATAACAATTATATTGTGTAAACATAGGAGGTGTTTAATGCTAGTCCAGATGATAGTATGGTAAAAAATAAATTGCTTACATATGCTGGTGAGCGTTGGAGGGGCTTTATGACACAACCAGCCCATGATTATACTAAGCATGCAAAAGATGAAGATGACCCTGAATATAAGCTCCATACTTGATGTATTCATTTATTGATCAGGATGTTTGAGAGAAATTTGTATAGTCTCGCACCATTCTTGAATTCTTAGAAAAGAGCCAAAAAGGAAAGTTAATCAAGCTAGAAATATTTATCCACATAGATTGTCTCGTGGGGTATTTAAAAAACTTGAAAAGAAGACAATTGAAGAAAAAATAAAATAAAGGGTACTAGAGTTAGGAGATGGAATAGGGCACGCCAAAGAAAAGATGACGAGTTCACATCAGATGCTACATGCGAACTGGCTCAAAATATTATAAGTAAATAATTTTTTCAAAAATATTTATTTTGGTTAAATCAAATTGGTAAAGATGAAATTTCATATATGTTATAGGATGGTCTGGTTGAACAAACCAAAGTTGACGTCTTTGCTTCACAAGATCGTCGTGACATCTTGGTAAAAGCGATGGGAACTGAGAAGCATCCTGGGTGTGTATGTGGTCTTGGAAGAGGCGTTGGCTTCAAGTTATATTTTGGATTATCTAATAATCTAGAGAAGAAAACTATACGAGAGAGATTGAAGAGATTATTGTTGTTAAGTTGGGGGAGGAAAGGGAGAAGTGGAATGAGGAGTGAAGGATGTTGGAGGAGGAGAGAAAGAGAGGTGGAGGAAGAGAGGGAGAGGATCTTGGAGGGGGAGAAGGAGAGTTTGTTACAAAAGGTGTGGGAGAGTATCCAAAAGAAGAAAAGGAGAGAGAGAGAGAGAGAGAGAGAGAGAGAGAGAGAGTTTGGAAGACCGAGGAGGAGCGAGAGAGGATGGTTGAGGAGGATCTTGAGAAGATGTCAGAGAAGTGTACACGCGATGTGCTTGAGGTATAAGTTATATGTTGTTGTTATTATTGTTTGCGTATTTCAATTTTGTATTATATTTATGTTGTTTTTATGATGCAAAAATTGAATTCTTTGGGTCTGTAGCGGTGTATTCGTCGCTATATGGTCTATTAATTAAACCATATGCAAAGCATACAAAGAAATCGAGTCGCCACCGCACTTTTATTTATCCTAAGGAATGGCTAAAAAGCGAACAAAAGCCTAAGAAGTTTTACACATAGAAAACTAATGAAAAGATCAGAGATCGGGGTAAGGGGTAAATTACGCAATGGGAAGGTGTTAGGCACCCAAAACGTCCTAGGTACTCCTAGGGAGCCCTTTTCACACTTGTTGAATGAAAATGTTATTTGTTATGAAAATATTATTGTGCAAACATGATTGGGAAGATGAGAGAAGAATATACAAGTTATTATTTTTGTTTGAACGGATGAACCCGTTGCCTACGTACCTTCCCATGAAAGGTAAGGATCAAAACGCCGTAGTTCGGCTAAAAGATTTCCAAAAATATGAGTGGATTCATTTTAAGACAAGAGCACTAAGGCTTTTCATTATCAACGGGAGAAAACTCAACCAAGACCAACAATCTACCATGCGAGGATGGCTTCAACATACTAGTGAGAGGTTAACCCTATAATAAGTATGGAAGGCTTACAATCAACTCACTAAGGATACAGCAAGATTTACATCAACCACTATGATAATTGAAACCTATGGCTAATGTATGAAAACATATCAACAATGGACAAAGCCACAAAACAATTGAATAGGTGAAGTTAATTGATTATGAGTATTTACAGAATATGGTCAAAGTATGATTAGCATTCAATTCAGAAAGAAGTGTTATGAAAATGAAGTTTGAAAATCAAGGACTTAAGGTCCAGGTTTCTAATTTGAAAAGGCATGAAGATGTTTGCACAATACTATTTTCAAGTTTTAAAAGTCAACAAGTGAAAAGGGGTTTAGAACAAAAAGGGTGTGGATGAAGGAGTGTAAAACTTCCTAGAAGTTCACCTCTTGAGATCATATAGAAGATGATTCAAGTGTGTCCTTAGGAATAAGCAATGAGCAATAACAAACAAACAAACAAATGGATACCGGACGCCAATCAATGGACTTACACCAATCTCACAAAGCAAAGGTGGATACCGGATACCAATAAATGGATTTACACCAATCTCCTAAAACAAACAGGGATATCAGATGCCAATCAATGGGCTTACACTAATCTCCTAAAGCAAAACAAAACCTGGATATCAGATGCTAATCTATTTGGACTTATTCCAATCTCCAAAGGATGATCATAGGAATACAAATGCCAACAACATGGACTTACAATTGAATCCTTACATACAACAAACAAGCAAAAACAATAAGCAAAGAGGATGCAAGCTGCCAATAAATGGTCTTACACTCAATTCCTTCCAAATCATAGGAACAATGGCCAACATATGGACTTACAATTGATTCCTCAATGGACAAACAAAATGTCACAAAGATATGAACAATGATCATGCAATAATGAACAATTAATGATGATAAATGCACAAGGCACACACAAGCAAATATGTACAGATGAATCAAGCGATCAATTAAGCAAGTCAAATAGCACACACTATACACAAGCAATTAGGCTCAATCAAGGTTAGACTTTAAAGTCAACTGGAATGGGGTAAGTTGTGCTCTTAACCTTAACATTGAGAGTTAAGGTGAAGCAGATGAAATGGAGATGAGGGTTGTGCCTCATAGCTCTTATCCCTGGTCAGGGAGAGCTTTGAATAATAGAAAGTGTGGGAGTTCAAAAAGTTGGAACTCTCTCCACAAATGAATGACTCTATAGATCTTGGGTCAATATCCACAATGCATCAACATGTAATGTGAGCAAAGGGATGACACACTGAATAGCAGAAGATGGATTACACATCTCTTTTATCTGCCAATTGCCTTATCAAAGGACTTTTCCTGCTTGGGACAAAGAGTAAACAATCACAAGCATTGCCTCTTAAGGAGGACTTCAGACAGTTGCCTGACCACATAACAGGCCAGGTCTTCCAGACTACATGAAGAAGAGAAATTATACCTAAGTGGTTAAGCAACCAAGCAAAAGCAAGTTCAAAATGAACTTAAGCAACTAATGTACCTGTGGAAACATCAAACAAATCGGTACAACTATACAGACAAACAACCAACAGTTAATGCAATAGATAACCAATATACACAATGTGTAAGCCACAAGTCAAACTCAAGGGGGTCAACATCAACCTACAAAACACACATTAGTAATCAAAAGCACATATCAAATGCTCTCAAGATGAGGCATCATCAATTGGGTAACTTGAATGTGTAACCTGAAACAAAGCTTCACACATGAGAGGCAAACCACTAGGTCAAAGCCTAGGGTCAAAGATAAGGAAAAAATCCAGAACAGAAGCTCAAATTTGACATGATGAAACTTCAAACAATTATTGACACATAGCAAAAAGTCTCACATCAATATCATTTACCAAATGTATTTCATGATCAATTGAAGTTCAAGGCAATTTTAAAGTCCAAATGTGACCAACCAGAATGAAAAATCTCAATTAAATCAGAAATGATTCACAAAAATCTGGAAAAAATCATGCATATTCAAGACATCTCATGTGATCAGCATGCAAAAAATCAGAACAAATGAGCATTATTTGATAGGGTAAACACATAGCATAAGATGAACATGCAATGGTGTGACACAAATTGTCACACCTACTTAGAAAATTCACAAACCAGAAACCACAAATGATAAAAATGCAAACTCAACACCAAAATGTCAAGGAATGAATCTAGTTTCAACATGTAAATTTCTAGAAGCATTGGATCAACACACATTATTCCATAAAGGAAAAGGCAAGGAATGTTCAAAATGCACACACATACAAAAACCCTAGGCAAAATATTTAATCAGCCAGGCACAACTTTGATTTTCATGTTGAAAAAAAACTAGAGAGAAAAAGAAAACCATAGCAAAAATCCCCATATTTTTTGGATCATTTTCTGATTTGTTATGAATTTTTAAAGATGCAAAATGAAATTGAAATAAAATGAAAACAAATGAAATAGAATTAATTGAATTAATGTATTTAATTTGAATGAGGCATTTGGCGCCAGAGTCCAAAACTCTGCGTTTCATTAACATTAAGCCTGGCCAATCACAGCGCAGCATGTGCGCCTTCCATGACCAATAGGAAACGAGCTCTAGCATGAACATTAGGCAACACTTTTGGCAGCGCAAACAGAGTAAAACCGTGGCCATAGGTGAATCATCTTCTCCAACAAAATGCGATGAACAACAAGCATTCAAGAACATCATGAACAATTTTTCCAGAATTTAAAACTAAACATACATTCATGTAGATCTTACATCAAGGATCATGAATCAAGTAATCATCAAGCATGTAACATCACAATTCTCATGGATCGAGCAAAATAAATTTCCACATGCAAACTTTAATTCTTCGAAACTCAATGGATATGGCATCAAATTAAGTGAAACAAAGCTCAGAATGCTCACACAAACACGATTTACAGGTTTAGCATAATGAAATTGAGAATAGAGAGAATCGATTTAAAACCTCTTGAAGAGCAGCTTTGGATTCGTGTGGTTTCAAGGCCTGGCAATGCTTCAATTGTGTTCTAGCGAGCTTGTATGAGTGAATGGATGAAGTTTGGATGTTCAATTGGTCACGATTCCACAAATTCAAGACTTCACCATTGTTGATTTCTTGCTTTGAGCAGCTCCAAATTTTGCACGAATTCAAGTGGTTCTTGCTTGAATGCTGTTCAGTGATGATGCTAGATGATGAACTAGGCAAGGATTATGCAAGTTGCTTGAAGAAATTGAGAGAAAAATTGGAGAGAAATTTGAGAGAAAAATTCTAGATCTGAGATTTGTGAATTGTGGTTAACCTTTCAATTCTGTTATGATTATGGTATTTATATGAAGTCTTAATCACACTGAAAATGTTAATTAAGCTTGGTTAATGGTAATTGGCAAAAATGAGGTGTTTTAACAAAACTTGAAAATTGGAGGTGCATGGGGTAATATGAACGTGAACAGTGCTGTATGAGAGCTCAAAACAGAGTTATGTATTGATACAAAAGCTCCTGCATCGATACATAGAACATTTTTAACAGTATGCATCGATGCGTAACTCGTATGCATCAATGCATAGCACTTTTTAACAGTATGCATCGATGCATAACTCGTATGTATCAATGCATAGCACTTTTTAACAGTATGCATCGATGCATAACTCGTATGTATCAATGCATAGCACTTTTTAACAGTATGCATCGATGCATAACTTGTATATATCAATGCATAGCACATTTTGTCCTGCATACTTGACGATGATTTGATCATAACTTCTCAACCGTTCATCAGATTCTCATGATCTTGGACTTTTTGGAAACGGGAGAGAAAGATCTTCAACTTTCATGTTGGACAAAATTTCATTTGAAGATTTTTTGATGACGTAAGATTGAGTTGAAGTTGGTCCAAAAACTTGCCATTTTTGGAAATATTAGGTCACTTTCTATTTCTGGAGGCTTTTGACTTGACTTCAAATTCTTCAATGTGAATGTTTGAGATGATGAATAAGCATCTTTTGGACATGGATGAAGAGTCTCAAACCATTTCTCCATCTCCTAGCCCTCAGTTGACTTTGCAGTTGACTTTCTAGGTCTTCAGATGACCAAGAAATTACCATCTGCTCTTTGTACCATGAATTCACCTGATGCTTTGACCTGTATGACTGTCTAAGCTACAAAACAAATGTTAGGTGACATATTTTTGTACATTTTGGTTAGTAAACAAATGAGATAAGCAATGATATACAAATCCAAACATGCTTGGTGATCAAGAACCACTCTCAAAATGATAACCCACCCACAGGGAAGGAGGCAAGGTGCACAATGATCCTTGAGGCAATGCAATGATATGATGTGATGCCATGAGGGATCTTAGGGACAAAATTGGGGTCTTACAGGGTCTACTCAACCACAAATTTAAATCCGTTGGAAATTCAATAGAATGTAGTTGAGAAAGTTACAGGTGGTACAAGCACGAACGAAATTTTCTGCCAACCAGTGAAATATTGAAACCACACAATTAAAACTAGATAACATTGAGAGATTATCAATGATATCTAAAAGTATTCTAGATCATGCTTGGTTATTACATTAAGTCATGATCCAAGTCAGTTATTCATACTTTCTAAGGATTCTATTGATGAATTTTTGAAGGGAGATGAGTACCTAGACAATTCCTTATTACAAATTTGGTGCTTGTAAGTGTAGTTTTTATGTTGATTTCTATTTATATTCATACGTTCTTGTACTTTAACATAAAGATTTGACTCTTGCAGGTTCATGCATGAGTTATGTTTTGAAAGGAATATAAATAAGTATTGTTTACAAGTATATATGATTATTTTTTTGTTTAATACTAATAACAACTATATTGTGTAAATATATGAGGTGTTTAATGCTAGTCCAAATGATAGTATGGTAAAAAATAAATTGCTTACATATGTTGGTAAGCATTGGAGGGGCTTTATGACATAACTCACCTATGATTATACTAAGCATCCAAAAGATGAAGATGACCCTGAATATAAGCTTCGATACTTGATGTATTAATTTATTGATCAGGATGTTTGGGAGAAATTTGTAAAGTCTCGCACCACTCCTGAATTCTTAGAAAAGAGCCAAAAAGGAAAGTTAATCGAGCTAGAAATATTTATCCACATAGATTTTCTCGTGGGGTATATAAAAAACTTGAAAAGAAGACGTTCGAAGAAAAAATAAAACAAAGGGAACTAGAGCTGGGAGATGGAATAGGGCACGTCAAAGAAAATATGCCAAGTTCACATCAGATGCTACATGAGAACTGGCTCAAAATATTATAAGTAAATACTTTTTTCAACAATATTTATTTTGGTTAAATCAAATTGGTATATTTTGATCAAACCAAAGTTGGCGTCTTTGCTTCACAAGATCACTGTGACATTTGGTTAAAGCGATTGGAACCGAAGAGCATCCTGGATGTGTATGTGGTATTGGAAGAGGTGTTAGCTTCAAGTTATATTTTGGACTATCTAAATAATGTAGAGAAGAAAACTATATGAGAGAGATTAAAGAGATTATTGTTGTTAAGTTGGGGGAGGAAAGGGAGAAGTGGAATGAGGAGCGAAGGATGTTGGAGGAGGAGAGAGAGAGGTGGAGGAAGAGCGGGAGAGGATCTCGGAGGAGGAGAGGAAGAATTTGTTACAAAAGGTGCGGGAGAGTGTCCAGAAGGAGAAAAAGGAGCAAGAGAGGTAGGCCGAGGAGGAGCGAGAAAGGATGGTTGAGGTGGATCTTGAGAAGATGTCAGAGAAGTGTACACATGATGTGCTTGAGGTATAAGTTATATGTTGTTGTTATTATTTTTTGCGTATTTTAATTTTGTATTATACTTATGTTGCTTTTATGATACAAAAATTGAATTCTTTGGGTCTACTCAACCACAAATTCAAATCAGTTGGAAATTCAATAGAATGTAGTTGAGAAAGTTACAGGTGGTACAAGCACAAACGAAAGTTTTTCTGCTAACCAGTAAAATATTGAAACCACACAATTAAAACTAGATAACATTGAGAGATTATCAATGATATCTGAAAGTATTCTAGATCATGCTTGGTTATTATATTAAGTCATGATCCAAGTCAGTTATTTGTACTTTCTAGGGATTCTATTGATGAATTTTTGAAGGGAGATGATTACCTATACAATTCCGTATTACAAATTTGGTGCTTGTAAGTATAGTTTTTATGTTGATTTCATTTATATTCATACGTTCTTGTACTTTAACATAAAGATTCGACTCTTACAGGTCCATGCATGAGTTATGTTTTGAAAGAAATATAAATAAGTATTGTTTCTTAGATCCATCGATGCTTGGTCTTGCTCGCGGTTTGACAGGAAACAATATCTTTGTTTATGTACAAGAAAAGTTTAAAGACAACAAAGAATGTTATTTGGCCAAATTTTACCGTGAGTAAGTATATATAAATTTTCATTTTTATTTATAAATCAATTTTATGCATATTATTAATTATTCTGAATGTTTATACAGTGAACATTGACAACTACTTGCTATATATCTGAGGAAAAATGTTATAGTTGTGTTTTGCTCGTTGCACTCTGAGCTTCTTAAAGTTGTGGTTAACACTTTGAATGCGTAAGCGTTATTATTCTTAATACTCAAATTTTAAATTTAGATTTGAATAGTTTTTTTTCATGATGATATATATGCTCCATATTGTCTCAGCAAACATTACAAATGGATGGATGAAGCATCGGTTATTAGCATAATCTCTCTCTCTCTCTCTCTCTCTCTCTCTCTCTCTCTATATATATATATATATATATATATATATATATATATATATATATATATATATATATATATATATATATATATATATATATATATATATATATATATATATATATATATATTTATATTTATATTTCTTAAGTTAAGTTAAGTTGTTGTCGTTGTTAGCTTATCATAATTTAAATTTTGTTTTAATTATAGGAGTTTAAGGACAAAACACCATACTCAAAAGAAGATATAGATGACATCCGATCACGTTGGGTCAATGCCTTCTTATCTTTTTTTAATCTCGACAACAATAGTTTTTCTTGGTTATTATAATCTTAATTTGTATAGGTATAGAGGTTTTGTCATTTTTATCTCCAGATATGTAAATGTGTGTATTCTGTCTTGATGAGTGAAGCTAGCGGAAATAAACCCAAACGTATCGCACGCTCGAACATACAACAAAGTTGCCATCGAACTTTATTTATCCCCTAAGGGAAGGGAAAACATCGATAAAACCCGGGGAAAAGAGATATGTTGGGTAAGGAGGTCAGTTATGCAGGGGGAAGGTATTAGCACCCCAAACATCCATGGTACTCCATGGGAACCGTTTTGATTGTTCTCGCTCAAATAGGTGTTATATCTAAAGATTACTCGCAAAAGAATGAGTAAAAAGGAAGGAAATAGATAGAGTGCTTGGTGAGGATTGGGGCCTCATGCCTACGTATCCTCATAGTGAAATGAGGAATTCAGAGCTCTACAGTTCAAAGAACTAATGACGGGATATGAAAAGAAGTGTGATAGAGAGTAAGATCTGAACCAAAGGATAATGTTGTTTGAACTCCAAAAAGGGTGAAAGGTGAACCCAAGAGTAAACAGGTATGAATCAACAAGTGAGGGCCTACAACGCTGTATCTTTGTATTGGAACAACCGAAAAAGAAAGGAATTAGGTGTTTGGGTTAAGGGTCAAACAACTCTTGGTTCACAAGGAGGTACAAGATGGAGCACAAAGGTATAATGTATTTGGCTCAGAGAATAGGTATATCACATGGAGTGAATGAAGGTAGATTATAGATGTATCATGGAGATGCATGGAGTGAAGTGACCGAATTCTCAGAATATGGGAACAATAACAAGTGACTGCATAAGTATTGTTTGAAATAAAAAGGTGAAAGTGTATTGAAATCCATAAGAGATATGAGATTTCTACCAAAGAGGGAATCAACTTTAACTGATACGTGGACTAGCAAGCCGCCACTATAGGGTGTTTAGCTAAAAAGAAGGAATTAAGTGTTTGGGTTAAGGGTCAAACAACTCTTGGTAGAAATGCAGACTATTCGTTAGGCGTCCTAAAAGGGTGTATATGGAATTCCAAGGAAAGTATATTTCAATGTCAAAGGAATAATGTGTCACTGGGTGAACGATTTATGATTGAAGGTAGGTAATGAATAGTGAAAGATATGAATGATGCCCTAAGGCGGAGAAGGAATAATTAGAAGTATGCTCGCCAAGGATTCACATCTTCGTGCCTATGTATTCTCATTGTGCAATGAGAAAGTCAGAGCAATCGTAGTTCGGAACTATGAGAAATAGAGAGAGAGAGAGAGAGAGAGAGAGAGAGAGAGAGAGAGAGAGACATTTGTCTAAGCAACGAGGACTCACAAGACAAATAAATCTTCAAGGAAGGATTGCAGTAGTGGAGTGTAAGGAGTAGTGTATCACTTGCTGGGGGAATCAACAATTCAAGATCAAATCAGGATAGTATCTTGGATCCAAGAGAGGGATAGACTCTTAATCGAAGAGCAAAGTGGCATCTTAGCCGAAAAAGAATGAATTAAATGTTTGGGTTACGGGCCAAACAACTCTCGATTGATGAGGTGGATTGTCGTTATATCGTCCTAAAAGGATAGACAAGGAGTCAAAGGAGAAGTGTGATTGATCTCAAAAAGATGGTATTGATTGAATGAATGAAGAATGGCCGATTGATAAATAAGATATAGATAAGATAGCTCGCGAAGAAACTGGGTTCTCCTGCCTACGTATCCTTATAGTGCAATAAGGAAATCAGAGCTTTCGTAGTTCAGTCCACTAGGGCTGAAAACAAGGTGATGGAGGCAAAAGAAATGAATGATTGAATTGGAATGATTGGAATGGATAAACTTGATAGTTACTGGATGAGAATCACACTAAAGTCTATGAGTAACGATGGATACGATAAGCAACGAGCCAAACGTCTTGCATCCAAAGATATCCAAAATGAGTGTAGGAAAGCTCCAGTCTCATTCCTTCTTTACCACTTAAGGCTCATGGCACATAATTCTCATCCTAACTTTCAAGTGGAGAGAGAAGAATCTTTGTAGCTATTTCTTGCATTGATAATGACCTTATCGATCGTTCAATTCGAATTTCACTAAAGTCTATGAATAAAGGTGAATACGATGAGGGCTGAGTCATATATTCCATACCCAAAGATACTCAGAATGGGGGTAGGAGTACTCCAGTCCCACTCCTTCTCTATTGCTTAAGGCTCGTATCGTATAACTTGATTCATGATTGATAAGTTGTTGACGTAGTCCTTGCTTTGTTGTTTTGATTTGTGAAGAGAGAGACTTGTCAATTGTATGATTAGAATTGTGCTAAAGTCTATGAATAGAGGTGAATACGATGAGCGTTGGGTCATACGTGCCATACCCAAAGATACTCAAAATGGGGGTAGGAATACTCCAGTCCTACTCCTTCTTTATCGCTTAAGGATCATGCCACACGATTCTAACTTTGATTTAACAAGTTCTTGAAGATGCCACCTTTGATGTGCTTGAATAATTTGTTGCTTGGTATGACTGAGGATGCCTTGATTGAAGATCTTGAGGCCTTGAGCTCCACAACTTAGAAGAAAAGTCTTATTAAGTGACCAAGAGTCTTTTGGTCACTCAATTTAGACTGTGGGATTATACAAGTTCAAATGATTTAATTAATCAAAATTGCTTTTGATCAATTTAATCATGGGTTTTATTTTGGTTTTAGGGAATTAGGTAAGTCCTAGTCTAGAAATTAGTAATTGTTAGAAACTAACCTAAGGGATCATGCATTGATTTATTAAAATTGATTGGGAATCCTAAGTTAGAAGCCCTAAGGGAGCATGTACATATTTGGTCAAAATCTTGATTAAACCCTATGTATAACTCCTAAAGGAACCTACAATTATGAGGAAATGGTTAAATCCTAATATCAAATTCTAGTTCTAATGGGATCATGTTATAAAATGGATAAAATGCCTAAAATTACCTTTAAAGGGCAAAATGGTCATTTGCAAAATATGTCCAAATATCATCACAAATCAAATTCTAACCATGGCCTAAATTAGGCTAAATCCTAAAGATTGATTTTAACCTAATGTTGAAAATGGTATTATTCTAAATTCAATCGAAGGTCTAATTATCCCTAATTAAAACCTAATCATTGTCCTAATTAAAATCCTAATTAAATCTTAATATCCTAAAATAAAAATTTAATTCCTAATTATCAATTATCAACCTAATTAATCTAATATTGTCCTAATTAATCTAATTACAAATTAAAAAAAAACAATTAAGAAAGTAAAAGAAATGAAATTAATTGGGAGGTGTACACTAGAACTGGAGGTGTAAAACAGAATTATCCTAATGGGCTGCAGACAAGCCCAACTCAGATTTTTTTGGTCACAGGATGTAGGTTCCAAAAAACAAAATGGGGAGTAAAACGGTACATGGGTTGCGTCGAAGCCTAGTGCCAATTCACTCATCTCCTAGGAGGGGTGTATGATCAAAACGCAGTGTGAGATGATAGAAAGACCAATAGGCTTTGCTAAGCCCAATTTTCATTTCCTTCACTAGCCACTAGGGGTGCATTAGAAAGGGCAGGGTATGAAACGTAATTTGGTGGGCTTGAATAGACTAAGCCCAATTGTAGCTATCGGGATTTCACAATAACGAAACCGGGACTAAAGAGATGCCAAAGAGAGGCAAAGTCAGAAGAGTCGCCACCGAATTTTATTTAGTTTACCTCTATCGAAGAGAAGAGGATAAATAGTTGATAAAACCCTCGGAAAAGAGACACGCATGGGAAGCGCTAAAAGAGAATAAGGAATCGGTCTCGCAACCGAGATTTGGGTTTGGAAGCCGGTTACGTAAGGGGAAGGTATTAGCACCCCTTACGTCCATGGTACTTCATGGGAACCATTTGGGTTATTTTACATACATGGGATTTATCTATTATTGTTTTATTTTCAAAAGAATGTGTGAAAAAAAGGTATTTTTGTTATTATAGTGCTCGCCAAGGATTAGGGCCCTTGTGCCTACGTATCACTCATTCGGGGATGAGGAATCAGAGCTCCGTAGTTCGGAGTAGAAAATATTTGTGTGTTGGTTGATTTTACCTTTGAGAAAAGGGTTTTCAGGATGATGCCCTAAGGCACGAAAATGAGTTTGATGAGTTGTATTGTTTTTACCTCGAATAAGGGTTTTATGAAAGAATGTTTGTGATTATATTGTACTAAAGTCTACGGGCGGAGGTGATTATTCTAGACAACAAGCCAAGCGTCTTGTGTTTAAAATAATCAGAGTAAGGGTAGGAATGCTCCATTCTCACTCATTCTCCACCACTTAAGGCTCGTGGCGCACAATAATAATCGTAATTATTAAGTGTTTTGAATTTGATTATAAAAATGCCACTTGACGTTGAATCAAGGGTTTATTTTATTTTGATTATGAAATTTGGCTTATGCAACATGAATGCAAAGTAACCAACAATAAATTAAAGAGTCTCATTGTAAGGTAGCCCAAGAGAAAGCCTTTTGTGTGCAAAAGTGACCTAAGCTAAACAAAGGATAATGGTCTTACAAACATGTCCCCCTAAGGTGGTGCCATGATGCCCTTCTTACAACATACATGTAAGTTACGAATGAAAATCCAAGTGTTTACAAAGTATCACAAAGAGTAAAGGAAGGCTCCCAAGCAAAGGTCCTAAGATGAAATCCTCTAAGTCCAAGTTGATTAAGAGTGGAGTGAATATTTTTGGTCTTACCATTTTATCATGTTTTTGTTATTTTTAATGCATTATGACAATAAAATAAATAACAAATAAATAAACATGCATGATGAGTTTGTACAATAATGATGATAATGAGTACTTGAATGTAAATTACAAGGTAATGACATAAAAGTAAATCACAAGATAAAAGAATGACAATATCACAATAATAATGGTTAGTGAATGTAAATGACACAAAATAAACCACAAGTTAATGGTAACAAAATTGCAATAACAAAGGTTAATGATAAAAAAAGGTTAGTGAAGTATAATTAGTGGTTAGTAACAATAAAATAAATTGTAAGGAATTAAAGTGCAATAATATAAATGTTAGGAGTTAGTAGTTAGTAGAATAACAATAAGCAAATAGAATAACAAGTTAATATAAAGAAAATGGTTTCATCTATATATCAAATGACCCAAATATGGTTGGAATAGAGACAACATATCAATGCCTCAAAGTATCATGAAGGATCTATTGATCAATCATTAATAGGTTTGAAACATTGAAGGTTTTATCAACTTTAAACAACCATGGCCATGATCTAATAGATCTCATCAACTAAATAAATATAACAACAAGTCAACAATAAATATTAAATGATAACAAGAAATAAGGTTTGATTGAAAATGGTGGATAAAAGTAGCAAGAGCAAGAAATCCCCAAAAGGATGTAAACCCAACAAAACCCACTTGTCTCAAAGTTGACTTAAAACTCTCTCAAAACACAACCCAAGAGGAAAAATCAATTTTCAAACATAAAACAAAACCAAAAATGTCAAGGAGTTTGAGTCAAAAATATTACCAAGATTGTGGTGTCAAAACTAGGTTATAGTTGTATTTGGGTTTGAGAATGAAGCGAAAAGCTTGGAAGAGGGTGGCTATGGTTGTTGTGGTAGGAAAATGGAAGAGAAGGAAGGTGTATATTTATATGGTGGTGGTGAATGATTATGTAAGTGGAGGTCACAAGTTTGCTACTGTTTTTGTTGTGTGGAGATTGTGGATTTTTACATGGTGGTTGGGTGGTTCAAAGAAGAAAAGAGGGTTTGGATGAGTTAGGGTTTAGGTTGAAAAGAGGGAGCTTGAATGTGATTTGGACAGAGGTTTTGTGGCTTTCAAGCTTGAAAAATGAGTGGGGATAATGCTCTATTTATAGAGGAAGCAAAGGGGTTGAAGTGGGTGAAAGAAAATTACTTTGTGGTGAAAAAATAGAGTTACTACTGCTGTCTGCACAGGTGTAATCGATTACCATGATTGGGGTAATCGATTACACCATCCAAAATGGCCTGGAAATCGATTTTTGTATATGTAATCGATTACCATGATTAGGGTAATCGATTACACAGTCCAAAATGGCCTGGAAATCGATTTTTGTCTGTGTAATCGATTATCATGATTAGGGTAATCGATTACACAGTCCAAAATGGCCTGGAAATCAATTTTTATATGTGTAATCGATTACCATGATTAGGGTAATCGATTACACAGTCCAAAAATTGATTTTCCCCTTATTTTGTTGGTTTTTTTCCTCCAGAACTTTAACCGGACAACCCCAGTTTTCCTCGGGTGTAAACACCATGCCTTGAGTCCGTGTAATATGTATTTGGTTATGAAAGTTCCATGAAATTATGATGATGAAATAATGAAAGCATGCATGTGCAGTATGGCCATGGATCAGATGAAAGTTGTTTCGGGGTAGGGTGAATTTTGGGGTATGACAGCCGCCCCTATTTAATCTTCCGGAACCTGAATGTTTAGATAACAACGACTTCCACACATCCAAGGTAAGAGAGGATTAAATAAATAAAAATATCCAAACATTCGTCCTACTGGGAATGAATGAATGTGATATGAAGTGATGGGTATTTGTGAAGGTTGTTCATGGGATGGAAAATAAATTTGATATGAAATCATCTGTTGATGATAGTTTATGGTATTATGTGGGGAGGACATGGGTCAGCTGTATGATGGTTATGTCATGATGTGTAGGATATGCAATGTATGTTATGGTGTGTAACATAAGTATCTCTTCAAATGGAAAACAAAGAGAAAAGCTTCATGACAAAAGGTCAAGAAGAAAGATGAGGGGGAATATGACTTCGTTGGGGATAAGTTTCTTATGTAAAAGATAGTGAAATTCCCTAGCAACGACTGGGAAGATTTTAGTTCAATGATGATTCCTATCAACGGCTGGAAAGGTTTTAGTTCAGTGACGCTTCCTAGCAATGGCTGGAATACCTGAAATCTAAAGATGTAAGTCCCTAGCAATGGTTAAGGAGATTTTAGTTCAGTGACGCTTCCTAGCAATGGCTGGAATACCTGAAATCTAAAGATATAGATCCCTAGCAACGACTAGGGAGGTTTTAGTTCAGTGACGCTTCCTAGCAATGACTGGAATACCTGAAATCTAAAGATGTAGATCCATAACAACGACTAGGGAGGTTTCAGTTCAGTGACGCTTCCTAGTAATGGCTGGAATACCTGAAATCTAAAGATGTAGACCCCTAGCAACGACTAGGGAGGTTTTAGTTCAACGACACTTCCTAGCAATGGCTGGAATACCTGGAATCTAAAGATGTAGATCCCTAGCAACGACTAGGGAGGTTTTAGTTCAGTGGTTCTTCGTAGCAATGGCTGGAATACCTGAAATCTAAAGATGCAAATCCCTAACAACGGTTGGGGAGATTTTGAATTTTTAAAGTGTCAATCCTTAGCAACGATTGGGAAAGTTTGAATTTTGAAAGTGTCAATCCCTAGCAATGGCTGGGAAGGTTTGAATTTTGAAAGTGTCAATCCCTAGCAACGGCTGGGAAGGTTTGAACTTTTAAAGTGTCAATCCCTAGCAACGGCTGGGAAGGTTTGAATTTTGATGATGGCAATCCCTAGCAATTGCTGGGAAGGTT
Source organism: Lathyrus oleraceus (assembly GCF_024323335.1). Taxonomy (NCBI): domain Eukaryota; kingdom Viridiplantae; phylum Streptophyta; class Magnoliopsida; order Fabales; family Fabaceae; genus Lathyrus; species Lathyrus oleraceus. The sequence goes on along the minus strand of NC_066579.1, from coordinate 144,190,617 downwards.
TGAATTTTGAAAGTGTCAATCCCTAGCAATGGCTGGGAAGGTTTGAATTTTGATGATGGCAATCCCTAGCAACGGCTGGGAAGGTTTGAATTTTGAAATTGTCAATCCCTAGCAACGACTGGGAAGGTTTACATTTTGAAAGTGTCAAAAGGCACATGGGTACTTGCAAAAGGCAGGTGAATAGATATGGTGGTTATCATACACAAGGTAGAGGAAAATTTACGGCAGGCACGAAAAACTCATTATATCCCTCAGGCATAACAACGGAGATGAAATTTTCGAAATATGGCTACCACTCGGGACTTGCCAAACCTACATCAGGTGTTTTAAGACAAACGATAAGAGAATAGGTCAATCGTCCAATCTCTCATTTTTGCTTAACATGCAAAGTTGATAAAGGTAAACTCTCTCGTGCAAAAGGCAACAAGGAGGCTTGCAAAAAGGCAAAACACGGTTTTCCCTTGCAAAAAGCAGAGGGGTCTTGCGAAAGGCAAGGTACTGACAAAGGGCCAACAATATTTGCAAAAGGCAAATAAGAAGAGATACTTTGGGGAAACCTGTTGGGGTTGTTCACGAGGATCCTTGCACTTTTGAGAAAGGCTTGAATCCAACTTACGCTAAACATGCATGCTCTGTTATGAAGAGTATGTTATGATGCAATGTTATGTATGTAATGTGTCGATGTATGAAGAATTCTGATGTATGCTGGGGCTGCTGGGGTTATGAAAATGCGTGGTATATGGATTGTGCCAAGTATGGTTGGGCTTAGGAACTTCCCGTTTCGGCGGGAAAATTATGCATAAAGTGATGCATGCAATGCATGTGGGGTTGCGACTGGGTATTCGGATTTTTGTTGGGATTTATTTTTGTTTCCAATGAGAGATTGTTGATGAATATCATCATCAAAGGGTTGATGGAAAATGGTTTGGAACATCGTCATCAAAGGGTTGATGGAAAATGGTGTCATCATCAAAGGGTTGACGGAAATGGGTGTCATCATCAAAGGGATAATGGAAAAAGGGTTTGGAACATCATCATCAGAGGGTTGATGGAAAGAAGTGTCATATATGGATTGTTCCAAACATGGTTGGGCTTTATGGTTAATGATAGAGATTTATTTTGGGAGGTGCCAATAACGATTGGGCTTTTGGATTTTGTTTTAGACGGGATCAGGTTGGATCTGATGATGACTAGATTTTTGGGTTTGCCAAATAGGCTTTAATTTTGGAAGGTATCAAGTGAGGCTTGGCTTCATTATTCTTGTTGGGGAAAGCTTCATGTTATGCATGATGCATGATATGTATGAGTGAAGCGACATGGTTGGTGCGTAATGATTGATGCAATTGTTTTGGATAGTTCAACAAATGTTCTTGAGGTGGGTCAAGAATGGTTGGAACTAGGAAATATTTTTGCTTGGCTTCAAGGCTCATTGTTGACAAATTATGGGATGATGTGTTTAACATGACTTCCCGATATTTTCTTTGAACTTGGCTGACGTAGTGAGCTTGGTCTAGATCTTATTATGCCTCGTGCTTGATCTGAGCAAGAAAATCTAAAATATAAGGAAATGCTTCCTCTCCATGGATAGTCTTGCCCCAATCTATTAGGTATTTGCACGGACTGCCCCAGTCACAAGCCATGAAGCACATCTTTGGTAGACTGATCTTGACCTGATATGCCCCAACATCTTGGGTCTGCCTACCCCTATTTATCCATCTCTTGGAGTGTTTTGACTTTCTCATACTTTTGAGGTGGTCTTCCTTGATACGAACCTTGAAGGGATTTTGCCCCTAACTGGCTGATCTTTGAGGGGATTCCCCTTGCCAACTGCCTTTGGAGAGATTTGCCTAATCTCGATGTGATTGTACCAGACCGACTGGATCTTGAAGTGGCTTGCTCAAAGGAGTTTTCAGATACCTTGCCCCTCCTGGTAAAATCAATCCAAGGGGATGACCTTTGCTCATCGGAGTCCTCATGAAATTTGCCTCTTTTGGGTGACCAAAACTTCTCGAGTCATGTTCATTATGAAAACGCTCTTGATGTCAATGCTCATTCACAAGTAAAACTATTTATGCTAATGTTATGTTTATGATAGTTTTAGAAATCCAAGTATGTCCACTGAAAAGATGACATATAGTGAATGGATCACTAGTTACAAAAGTCATACTAATACTTAGCAAAACAAAATAGGAGTCAGTTTTGACACAAGCTCTAATGCAATATGCTTTCGAAATAGACCTTGCTTCAATTAGGTCTTTTGAGGGTTGTAATGTGGGATGGTTCACGGTTTAAGAAACAAAGGATTTATGGCTCAAAAATGTATTTAGCCCGCCCATTCTTCTTGATACCCTTCAGTCCTACGTTCAACTAGTTTGACACAGACGTTCGTCTCTTAGAATGATGGGCGTGATAGTAAGAGAACCTATTGTAGCACCTCAAATTTGCACCTATCATTGTACATACATTTTCATATTAGGTCATAGCATATCATGGTCCATTGCATAGCATTGCATTGCCCCTTTTGCCTCAAGTGCAAGCCAATTAAGGAATTAGGTCAAACTGGTCAGGAGATCAGTCAGTCAAGCAAGCAAGCACAAATTCCATTGAGCCAAGGCCCTAGGGTTGGTCCAACATGTTCACATGACTGGGGGGTCCATTTGAAGTGTTTTGGTCAAGGGTTGGATGTTCAGAAGCCATCAGTTAGTGCACAATCAGGCAGAAACCCTAAAAGTCAACTATTGGTCAACTGTCCATTTAACCAGTGATTTGATGATGGAAATTGGTTTGAGAGGTCTCATTCATGTCCAAATAGTCTTCATATATCATGTCAAACACCATCATGGAAGAATTTGAAGCCAAATCAAAAGTTTCCAAAAATGGAAACTGGACCTGTAACTGAAACTTACCAAAAATGGAAAGTCTTGATCCTCAAACTTACATCATGATACAAGCTTCAAATGAATTTTTTCCCAACATGAAAGTTGAAGATCTTGTTCTCCCATTTTCAAAAAGTCCAAGAACTCTCAATTCCCATGTGTGGTTGGCAAGTTATGATCGAATCGATTTCAGAAAATCTTGAACTTCAAAAGGCCATATCTCTCAAACCGTTTGGCCAATTTTGGTGGGGTTTTTTCCTACAAGTCACATTTGATCCCCTCTTTCCAAAAATATAAATTTCATGAGCCAAAACCTTGCCAATCAAAATGGCATTTTTGAACCTAGCATATGTGAAATTCAAGTTTGACCAATGGTTGACCTTTTGATTTAATCATCTTTAAACCATTTGGCCAATTAAAATAGTTCAGAAATATGGTTTTGGACATGTTTGCAAGCTCATTTCATGAAGTACATAGCCCATGCCAAGTTGCTTGGAATTTTGGAAGAAAGTACCATTTCACCATATCCATCCATACTCCCATGGACCATACTTGGTACTCTAGAGCAGCAGAGTTTACTCATCTGTTTCTGTCATGGCCAGACCTTAATAGCAGCCCACATTGCACATAAAATGACTGTTCCTAAAAAACTTCATTCACCTTGCTTTGGCATTTGAGAAGAAAAGCTGTCAAGACTCCAAAGAAAAGAGCCATGCCTTGTACTGTCCAGCAGACTTTGATCATCATTTTCTGTCAAACCAATCCTAATAGCAGGCACATAAACCACATTGGACAGCACAAACCAAGGGAACTTCATTCATTGAAAATCACTTTGGCCATTCTTTAGAAAACCTGTCAAACTGTCAAGAGAAAGCATGGCAAACAATACCAAACAGCAGACCTTATGCATGATTCTTCTGTCATTTTGAAATTCAATGGCAGCCACACAAACCATTTTGGGCTTAGGCAGAAAAACCTACTTCACTCATTTTCCCTAGAACATCATCTGGGATGCATTTCTTTTTTCTGTCCAAAAACTCACAAAGGAAACCAACCCTGCCTTGCCAACCAACAGCAGCCAACATAACACAACAACACATCCAACTTCACACTCTCTCAAGCTTCATGTGTGTGCATTCCAAAACTCTGTCCAAAACACCCTAAGAACCAAACCCTGCAGGACCAAAAGCAACACAAGACAGCAGAGGATATGATTATTTCCTGTCATTGTGAACCTTACTAGCTGCAAGAAAACCAACCAAATTCACTCATTCTCCAAAAAACTCACTCATTAGCATTTGCTCCAAAACCAGTCAAAAACTTCCAAGGGAACGAAACCTGGCCATTGCTTTTCACCATCTTTTCATCATGTTGAACCACTAGTTGCAGCCTACAAAACACATAACAAAAAACACTTGTGCTCTCATTCATAAAACACTTCATGCTTTGCATTTCCCAATTTTCTGTCAAAACTCCAAAGTCACCAAGCCTTGCTTTGCCCTGAACACAATCCAAGCACCCTTTTGAAACTGCTAGCAGCCATTTTGGAAAAGAAAAAGCAGTAAAAAACTCATATTATCAAAAAGCCATTTTCTGCATTTTTGCATTTTTCTTGAAGAAACATCAAAGAACCCTAGCCATACATATTTGTGCCATCATTCATAACCATAATGGAGGCTATTGCAAGCAAGAAGAGGCAGCTGTAGAGCCATGTTCATGGACTGTTGTGGACAAGCCTCATCAATGACAGAAATTGTTTGAGCTCACTCCAAGCCATTGCAAGCCAAACAACCTTCATCATTCATCATTTGGGACCCTAAGGTGCAACTGTTTCACTTCAACAACACCAAACAACAACTGAATCTCTACTGTCCATCAAATTTGGTAAAAATTCAATCTCCCTATTTTGTGAAATTAGTGCATGCTTAGTGTAGGTCTATCCATGCTGATTGTCATGATGCTTTTACTTTTTGAAATGGCTGCTTATTCATGAAGATATATCGTTTTGAAGTTTGGTGTTAAGATTTGTTTTTGTTCGATTCATGAGCATGTTGGTGTTCTATTGAAAATCAAGGCTGGATTCATGTTGTATGTTGTTTGATGATCACAATGGTATGGTCAATTGAGATTTCTGGGCATCTTTTAAAAATCACGATTTGGGATGGTGATGAACAGTGGTAAAACCCTAATTTTCTTCAAGCTGCCCAGATTTCTTCCTCTCTTTCACGTGTGCATGGCCTTGCAATATCATCAACCAATCAAAACATTTCCTTGCAATGGCCAAAACGGCATCGTTTAGATTAGTGGCGCAAATAATTACGACATTGCCATTCTCCTTTAATTAATCCATTTTATTCCATTTTAATTTCACATTTTATTTCATTTTGTTCCACAATCTTCCAAAAATCATTGTGCCTTCAATTTTGATCCTAAAATCATGGATTTTTTTTGTGTTGCCTCCCTCATGATCTCTAGTATTTTATCATTATTTTTCCAGAATTTTTGGATGAGTGGTTTTTAAATGGTGCTAGGGTTTGTGACATGTGACCAATTTTTGTACACTTTGCCAAATCAATTGTGAAATGATGAGAATGTATCCAATGGCTCCCAAATTTTTTGTGCTTAAACTAGACACACTCATGGTGATTTTGGTGTAAAGTTTGTGAATTTATCATTTGTGGTTTGTGAGTTATGATTTTTTGAATTAGGGTGTGACAATTTGTGTCACACCATTGATGTCCAACTTCATGATTTTCATTACCATGCTTCTTGACCTCCAATTGATCTGATTTTTTGCATGAACCTAATCTTTTATGTTTAGTTTACATGTGAATTTTCTTGGAATTATTTGTGGCATTTTCCTAATTGTTTGAGATTTTCTCCCCTGCCTAGTCAAATGTTGACTTTTTGTGACACATGTTCCCATTTCATTTGTGAAATTCTCATACTTTATTATATGGAAATGAAATTTTATATGAGATAACTAGACATCCTCATCTTTGCCATGGTTTTAGTCCCATTCATTTATCATACACCATCTCTGATTTATGATTTTTCTAAGTTGATGCATGTTTGGTTGACTTCATTGAGCATGTTCAAAATTGCTTTGACTTTCTGATTTTCATTGACTGCCTTCCACTTGTCCAAATGGGATGAAATTTTACATGCTTACCATGCTGTGGATTGTGATTGATCATGATTTATTTGATGATTTTTGGAAATGTTTAGGATTGCTTTTGATTCAAGTCTTGCTGTTGACTTCTATGAGCTTCTAAATGCCATGTTTTGACCTAGTTTGTTCTTGAAATGATGATGATGATTGATATGACTGTGAACCCAATTGAGTTTGTTTCTTGAGGGTTTAAACTTGACTTTGATTGGATATCCCTTGCTGTTTTAACTTTCTCATTCTCTTTTGACCCTAGGCTTGTCCTAGTGGTCCTGTTACTCACTTTTGAGCTTGTGTTTTCAGGTTGACCAACAAATGGCCATTGAGACCAATTCTTTTTGATTGAGCTTGCCTAAATACCATGACTAACTTGTTTGTTTTGTAGGTAGCTTGGCTCACATGCCTTAAGCTTTGTGCCTTGCACATTCACTTGCTTGTGTTGACTGGTTGATGTCTGTTTCATTTTGACTTAACTTTGACTTGTATACTAATGTCTGCTTGACTATTTCAGGTACTTTAGTTGCTTTTAGTTCCTTGTGAACTTTTGCTTTGCTTTGCTTGTATAAGCAATTTGCATTGAGGTATGTCTCTTTTACTTCATGTAGTCTGGAAGACCTGGCCTGTTACTTGGCCAGGCAACTGTCTGAAGTCCTCCTTAAGAGGCAATGTTTGTGACTGTTTACTTTTGTCCTTGTATAGAGTCAAAGTCCTCCTAAGTGAAGAGGCAATTGGTGGAAGGTAGGGATATGCAATCTATCCCCCACTATTCAGTGTGTCATCTGTTTTGCTCACACCACTGTGTTGATGCATTACAGATACAAACCCAAGATCTTGTGCAATTGCACAGTTGAGTCAGTTTTAAATGTGTAGAAGGGTTCCCACTTTCTGAACCCACACATTCTTGTCTTAAGCTCTCCCAGGCCAGGGATAAGAGCTGTGAAGTCTTATCTTCACTCACCTTTCATCTGCTTCACCTTAGCCCCTCAATGGCAAGGTTAAGAGCAACATTTACCCAGTTCCAGAGGTTTGTTTGTTGAGGTTGATATGACCCCTCGACTAAAACCTAGCCTTGTTTGAGCCACTTGCCTGTGTATAGTGTGTGCTATCTGTGCTTGTAGGATTGTTTGACTTGCTTCCTGTGCAAGTTAGGTTTAGTTTAGACTTGCTTCCTGTGCAAGTAGGTTTTGCTTGGCTTGCTCCCTGTGCAAGTTAAGTGTGTGTGTGGCTTGCTTCCTGTGCAAGTCATGTCTAGGATAGGCTGGCTCCCTGTGCCAGTTAGCTAGAAACCTTAACTTAGGGATGAATTTGCATGATAACATCTAGGCTCGAGTCGTAGTCTCCCTAGTTGTGTCTCCCTCTGTTATCTGGTTAGGCTAGTCCTTTATCCCTCCGTAGGGGAACTACATCGCCCTGATCTTCATACCAGATGAAGTATGTAGGCAGGAGATTGAGCTGATCTCTCCGGGCGCCCTTTTTCTTTTTTGTGTGTGTTGTTTGACAGTTGCTAGGCTCGAGTGCCTGACTCCTTAGCAATTTGTCGCCTGTGTCTTTGTTTTGTGTTGTTGTGTGCTTGGAAGCGGATGTAAGTCCATCGAGTGGCAGTTAGGTTCCAGTGTGCGTGTGTTTTGGTTCGGATGCTGATGTAAGCCCAGTGATTGGCATTCAGGCTCCACGTTTGCCTTCTTGTGTGTGTTTTGGTTCGGATGCTGACATAAGTCCAGTGATTGGCAGTCGGGCTCCACGTTTGCCTTTGCCTGTGTTTGTTTGTGTGCGTGTCAGCCGAGCTACGAATGCTCTGATTCTTCTCTCGTCCGAGAAGATACGTATGCATAGGATGTGACATCCTAGCGAGCATGTGTCGTTTCCCCAGTTCGAACTACTTCGACTCTGATGTCTATGCCTGATAGACTAAGTAGGCCCAGGATGCGGTATCCTGCCGAGTCAGTTTCAGTCAGTCTCTTTCGTCTCTTTCAGCCAGTGTGTGTGAGTATTTGAGCAGTGTTTAGCAACCATTTATCCTTCCTTTTGTGCGTGGATCCCGTAGAGTACTACGGATGCGTAGGGGTGCTAATACCTTCCCTTCGCATAACCGACTCCCGAACCCATTCTCTTTGGTCGCGAGACCATGTTCTTTCCAGGTTTACTCTGAGCGTTTCCTTTCCCTCTTTTGGGATAAATAACGCACGGTGGCGGCTCTGTTGTTCTTTCTTTTCCCGCCGGTTTTTCGCGTGATGCGACAGCTGGCGACTCTGCTGGGGATATAGAGAAGTTGACCTATGCTGGTCCATCTTCCCTAAGCGAGTATCTCCTAGCGCTCTCTAGGTTAGGATTTTGGTTAGTTTGTGCTGCTTTATTTATTGCATTCTTTGTATATATTTGCATTTACTGTTTGCATTTATTATTTGCATCAATGTTTGCATCATTCATATTCATCTGTTCATCTGGCTGTGTTTCTCTGTTTGGGGGTGGGAGTTACTCGAGGTAAAAGGCCCAATACCCAGGCTATGAGTGAAATCTAGGAAACCTAGGAATAGAGTGATTCATGGGAAGCGGGTGGTATGGCGCCACTTAGCGGAACATTGATATCACGAGCAGTTCAGACCCTGGTGGAATATTATCGGTGCATACATCGGGTGTGCACAGGATGATATTCTGCGAAAGGTTATTTATGCTGCGTTTCTCTCGACCTTACCCTGGCCTAGATGACACCCGTGAGTGGGGGGGATTGATCATTTTAACAGGTACAGTTGGTGACTCTCGGTACAGATGGTGACTGTGAATTATGGACATTTATTTCTGGGACGCCGGAGTTCTGTCCGTGGTTTATCAGCGGGTTCCGTTTATTTCGGATCCCCGGGTTGAATTTGAAAGTACCTGTTCAGAGGAGCTGGCTGTCATCCGTTCAATGGATGTTCCTGTGATGATAGTGATGTAATCTCCAGTTTCGTTTATTTCGGAACTCTCCAAGTCGGATTTATGGTGACTTGGTTCCTCAGATTGGTTTCAGATGCCAGTTGATCAGATTGACTTTGGGTTTCAGATGTTTGTGATCAGAGTTCAAGCCGAAGCTTTGACCCTGTGCCTTGAGACGCACAGCCTGACCAGTCATGTTGCATCATTTGCATCATAGCATGTTTATTTTCCAAAAAATAGTAATGCATGAAAAAGAAAAGTTAACTTGCATATGCATATCCTTTATCAGGATCATTCATGACAAAATAGTACCCATATCATGCATATCATGCACATAGCATCCTTGCATTACAGACATGTTTGGAGAGACTTCTCACTTCGGTTCTTGACTGAGAGAGGATTGCTGACCGCCGACCGCATCGTTACTCAACCAGACTCAATCATCAGAAGAAGTATGGATCAGGTTCAGACTGAGTTAGCTGAGATGAGGGCGAACATGGCCCAGTTCATGACGATGATGCAAGGAGTTGTTCAGGGGCAAGAGGAGCTGCGTGCCTTAGCCCAGAGACTGGAAGCCGTGATTCCACCAGTCCATCGTGCTCCACCAGTGGATGAACCCGTTCATGAGAATGTTGCTGTCAGTATTCTCGTCGATGATTATGCCGTGGGTGATGAATTGAAGGGGATCAGAATCAGTGAACAACCTCTTGCTGCAGAGACTGTTAATGTCAGAGCAACCTGCGCTCCGGTTCGCCATCCTGGCTCTTCAAGTTCTTCCGGTTCTAAGAAGCCATCCTCTGGGGCACCCAAAAGGGGAGAGTGAAACAAATGCTGTACACCGTCGGAGGAGTGCAAACAGAGGACATAATCGTCAGGCTGCTGCTGTGACTATTCCAGCAACTCAACAGCAACAGAGAAGGTCAACTCAGCAATATCAGCATCAACAACATCGTCCTCAGCAGCAGGCTTCCCAGCAAGCCAGTACGAGTAATGAGAGGAAGAAGATCACTTTTAATCCAATCCCCATGTCCTACGCCGAACTGTATCCCTCTCTGTTAGAGCGGAACTTGATTACTCCCAGAGACCCGCCGCCCATACCTGTCAACCCTCGGTGGTGGTATAGGCCCGATCAGCATTGTGTGTATCATTCGGGTGCTCCTGGTCATGCTGTGGATAGTTGTTTCCAGCTGAAGATGAAGGTTCAAGACCTCGTGAAGTCAGTTATTCCGAACTGTGGAGACTTGGGTCCCCGTGATAATCAAGCTTGAAGATAACAAGTCCTGGGCTGGCGCCGACTTTTTCTTCAGAAGGGTTGTTCAGAAAACAGAAGCTGCTGATGCAAAGGATACTAACAGTTGTCATCCTCGGTGGGATCTATCACAATTGGGTCACTGTGGGCTTTCCTACAGTTGTTCATAAGTCAGAGTAATAATCACTTTGTTTAAAAAACCCATCTCCCATGCCAAAAGGAGAAGTGATGACATTGTTGGCAGCATTTTGTGCAATGATATTTTCATTCAAATAATTCATGTTAAAACTTTTGTTTTTCCATTTGTTTTCCCTTTTCGCTTTTTGCATGAAATTGGTGATCACAAAAAACCTTAAAAACAAGAATAAAAGCAATCTTTTCATCTGCATAACGATTGTCTTGTTTGATTTTCAAAGAGCTTTTCATATCAAAATCTTTATGCAGGTTGTTTCTCAAACCCATTGAACATAATGATCGGACGTCATCTCCCAATTTTGAATTCCCTGTATTCGAAGTGGACGAAGATGATGTTGAAGGGATTCCTGACGAGATTTCCCGACTTCTTGAGCAAGAAAAGAAGATCACTCAGCTGCATCTCGAGAATCAGCAGAACAGCCAACTGGGGCATTATCAAAAAAAAAAAAGAGAAAAAAGAGAAAGAGGAGGGTGCAAAATCAAAAAAAAGAAATCAATCAAAATCAAAAGAAATCAAAAGAAAGAAAAAGAAAGAAAAAAAAAACAAAAGAGAAATAGCACCCTCAAAGTCCCAAGTTGGCTGATGCTGAATTCGATCGAAAGGAAGAGATCAACTACCATGTGTCATGGTCAAGTTATATCAGCAGAGAGTGAAGAAAACATTCGACAAGAAGATCAAGCCTCGTGTGTTCCGAGGGACCTTATGCTCAAGAAAGTCTTATCTTTCACACCCGATTCCAGGGGCAAGTGAACCCCAAATTATGGATGTCCATATGTTGTCAAGAGAGCCTTTTCAGGCAGTGCTTTAACACTTACTACAATGGATGAAGAAGTTCACTCGTCCTGTGAATTCCAGATGCAGTCAAGAAATACTTCGCCTAAAACAAAACAAAAAAGCAAAAGCTCGCTAAGTCGAACACCCCAAAGGGCGACTTAGGCAAAAAAGAGCGTCTCGGTGGATTGAAAACCCGAAAGGGCGATCCAGGCAAAAGTTAGAGACATTGAAAAAAGAATGTGTATCCCGCTAGATTGAACACCTCACACTGGGGCAATCTAGGCAAAAATTAGGGATTTGGCAAGTAACTGCATCTTGACAAAACTGTGCTCTATATCTGTCATCCGTCAGGGATTCTCGATTCGTCGTCGACTGAAGCTCCGAATACATCGAAAATTCGGAATGGTAGAGGAAAGGACATTATGCTCAATGTAGCTCTCTCCAATATATATCACCGATTTCAAACTTGTACAGATCTATGGAGTCTCGCCCTTTGCAGACTACCATCCCATCACATCAATTTGAGCTTTTATCCAATTATTTGCACTCTTATTTGTTTCAACTCAACAAACGTTTTGCATGTTTTAATTGATAAAGTATCATTGTTTTCAAAATAAACAAATTTTTCACAAAAACTGTTCTTAAACAAAGCGAACGTTCACAATGATGGAAGGATACTTAGGAGACCCACAGTGCTCTCCCGGGAGTGGTATGATTACCAACAGGTAAGACAATTGTTCGTATCTCGAGCATGACTGTATCTTTGTCCTGCAGAACCTCGTATGGTCTCTCCTCAGTGAAGTTGCCCGATGCAGTGTTGTTTGAAGTTGTTCATCTTCATGTTCCCGGCAGTACAGATTCTTCCTCCAAATCCCTGTTAGCTCTATTGTGGGGCATCCCCAGTAGAGTGTTGTTTGAGCCCTATCGTGGGGCATCCCCAGCAAGTTTGCTGTTTCGGACATTATTGTGGGGCAGCTCCCCTAGCAGAGTGTTTACCGAAGACTTCCGCTTTCGCCTCTCCAGCAGAGCAGTCTTCATCTCTCCCTAGCATGGGTGCTTTTCTTGGAAGATTCAGTATTTTGCAAATTAACATCCCAGTACTCCATCATGTCCCTCAGATAGATTCCCCAGCGGAGTTGTGACTGTTTTCCAAGTCTGAAGCTGTCTTCCCAGCAGGGGTTGTGTTGATGGTTTTTCCCCAGCAAGGTTTGTCTTTCCCCAGCAGGATGGAAGTTGACATGGTTATAGGATCCCCAGCACAGTTCCTGGAGTTCCCCGGTGTTGTCTCTGAAGGAGACGTGTGTTTATGCATTCAGCATTTAGATAAGCATAGCATATTGCATCATTAGTGCATAGCATTTCCACGATCATGGGGCATTGTGTAAAACAAGAAAAACTCATGCATCAACATAGCAAGCATATCCATTAGCCCTAGGCCGTGGCGACCAGCCGAGGTTGGGTTGTTGGAAAGAGTTTAGCATCGCGCCATTGGATCGGCTTCAGGATTGGTTTCATCAGCATGGTTGAGAGGTTGGCGTTTTCCCAACAAGTGATTCCTCAGTCGAGTGGGTATCCCCAGCAGTGTTACTCCCCAATTGTTAGCATCTTGCCAGCTTGGGTCTTTTTTCCTTAAGCAGATATGGGTGTGTCTGATCTCTCCATGTAGAGTCTACCCCTTAAGCAGAAAGTGTCAATCTTTTCCTGCCATTTCCCCACTGAGATACATCCTCGTGGATGACGGTTGCTTCCGTTCCCTCCCTAATGGGATGGGTTTTCCCTATTGAGTTCTTTCCTCATTAGGATGAGTCTTGATTCAGTCTGCCTTTTTGGATCGATCCTAAATTGGCTTCTTGTTGACTATCTCTTGTGCTGCCCTGGGGCATAAATGAATAGTCGCTCACTAACCGGCACTCATTCATTTCATCCTCAGCGGAATTTGTTGGCTTCTACCCACTACCCGGTAGTTGTAAGTCCTATCGTCGTGGTTTTCTACCTAGAAGCCGGTAGTTGTAAAATCCCACTTTCACCCCCTAGTAGAGGTAACCTTTGTGGTTCATTCTGTTTGTTGGCTTCTACCTACGAACCGGTAGTTGTAAGTCCTATCTTTGTGGTTTTCTACCTACAAGCTGGTAGTTGTAAAATCCCACTTTCATCCCCTTGGTGGAATTAACCCCTTGTGCTCATCCCGATGATGACTGGTTACTTTTCCATTGGCCTCTACCTACAACCCGGTTATGGATAATCTTCCATGCGAGCATATTATCTACGTTTTGACGGCTATAGATAATATGTCTTATGTTTTTCCCGGTATTCAGACCGAAGGAGTTTCCGACGATCAGGTCGATGTACTCATGGCACTCAGGCCAATTTTCCGGTATTCAGACCGAAGGAGTTTCCGACGATCAGGTCGATGTACTCATGGCACTCAGGCCAATTTTCCGGTATTCAGACCGAAGGAGTTTCCGACGATCAGGTCGATGTACTCATGGCACTCAGGCCAATTTTCCGGTATTCAGACCGAAGGAGTTTCCGACGATCAGGTCGATGTACTCATGGCACTCAGGCCAATTTTCCGGTATTCAGACCGAAGGAGTTTCCGACGATCAGGTCGATGTACTCATGGCACTCAGGCCAATTTTCCGGTATTTAGACCGAAGGAGTTTCCGACGATCAGGTCGATGTACTCATGGCACTCAGGCCAATTTCCCGGTATTCAGACCGAAGGAGTTTCCGACGATCAGGTCGATGTACTCATGGCACTCAGGCCAATTTTCCGGTATTCAGACCGAGGTGGCGTTCAGGCCAATCCGATTTTTCGAATCGAAGAAGTATTCTCCTCTCCGTTGGTGTCGATAAACGTCGAGTTTTTCCCGATCATCCGTTGATGATTTGGTTGTGTTCACTCTCCCCAGTAGAGTTTCCTCCTCTCCGTTGGTGTCGATAAACGTCGAGTTTTTCCTATTCGTCCTATGACGTCTAGTTGTACCTGTCCCCACGTGGATTTACCTCTCCGTTGGTCTTGGTAAACGTTGAGTTTTTCCCATTTCGTCCGTTGACGTATGGTTGTATCCCCTCCATTCATTCATTAATGTTTGGTTACCTCTCCGTTGGTGTCGATAAACGTCGAGTTTTTCCTAGTCATCCGATGATGTCTAGTTGTTCACTCTCCCCAGTAGAGTTTCCTCCTCTCCGTTGGTGTCGATAAACGTCGAGTTTTTCCTAGTCATCCGATGATGTCTAGTTGTACCCCTCTCCATGCAGAGTTACCTCTCCGTTGGTTTCGATAAACGTCGAGTTTTTCCTATTCGTCCTATGACGTCTAGTTGTACCTGTCCCCATGTGGATTTACCTCTCCGTTGGTCTTGGTAAACGTTGAGTTTTTCCCATTTCGTCCGGTGACGTATGGTTGCATCTCTTCCAGTCATTCATTAATGTTTGGTTACCTCTCCGTTGGTCTTGGTAAACGTTGAGTTTTTCCCATTTCGTCCGGTGACGTATGGTTGCACCTTTTCCAGTCATTCATTAATGTCCGGTTACCTCTCCGTTGGTCTTGGTAAACGTTGAGTTTTTCCTAGTTGTCCGTTGGCATCTAGTTGTGATTTTCTTTTCCCATTCATCGTCGTTGCGATGTCTGGATGTGGCCGTACCCTTTGAAAACCAAAAAACAAAACAAAATACCCAGTAATAAATATCAAGTCCCAGTGAACGTTTCCATTGGTGGATCCCTGTTGTGCAAATTCTACGGTTCTTGGTATTCAATCCCTGTTTACCCTGAAAGTCTGACAGCCGTCGCTCTCATCCGTTCGGGTTCCCAGCTGATTGAATAGGGGCAGCTGTAGCACCTCAAATTTGCACCTATCATTGTACATACATTTTCATATTAGGTCATAGCATATCATGGTCCATTGCATAGCATTGCATTGCCCCTTTTGCCTCAAGTGCAAGCCAATTAAGGAATTAGGTCAAACTGGTCAGGAGATCAGTCAGTCAAGCAAGCAAGCACAAATTCCATTGAGCCAAGGCCCTAGGGTTGGTCCAACATGTTCACATGACTGGGGGGGTCCATTTGAAGTGTTTTGGTCAAGGGTTGGATGTTCAGAAGCCATCAGTTAGTGCACAATCAGGCAGAAACCCTAAAAGTCAACTATTGGTCAACTGTCCATTTAACCAGTGATTTGATGATGGAAATTGGTTTGAGAGGTCTCATTCATGTCCAAATAGTCTTCATATATCATTTCAAACACCATCATGGAAGAATTTGAAGCCAAATCAAAAGTTTCCAAAAATGGAAACTGGACCTGTAACTGAAACTTACCAAAAATGGAAAGTCTTGATCCTCAAACTTACATCATGATACAAGCTTCAAATGAATTTTTTCCCAACATGAAAGTTGAAGATCTTGTTCTCCCATTTCCAAAAAGTCCAAGAACTCTCAATTCCCATGTGTGGTTGGCAAGTTATGATCGAATCGATTTCAGAAAATCTTGAACTTCAAAAGGCCATATCTCTCAAACCGTTTGGCCAATTTTGGTGGGGTTTTTTCCTACAAGTCACATTTGATCCCCTCTTTCCAAAAATATAAATTTCATGAGCCAAAACCTTGCCAATCAAAATGGCATTTTTGAACCTAGCATATGTGAAATTCAAGTTTGACCAATGGTTGACCTTTTGATTTAATCATCTTTAAACCATTTGGCCAATTAAAATAGTTCAGAAATATGGTTTTGGACATGTTTGCAAGCTCATTTCATGAAGTACATAGCCCATGCCAAGTTGCTTGGAATTTTGGAAGAAAGTACCATTTCACCATATCCATCCATACTCCCATGGACCATACTTGGTACTCTAGAGCAGCAGAGTTTACTCATCTGTTTCTGTCATGGCCAGACCTTAATAGCAGCCCACATTGCACATAAAATGACTGTTCCTAAAAAACTTCATTCACCTTGCTTTGGCATTTGAGAAGAAAAGCTGTCAAGACTCCAAAGAAAAGAGCCATGCCTTGTACTGTCCAGCAGACTTTGATCATCATTTTCTGTCAAACCAATCCTAATAGCAGGCACATAAACCACATTGGACAGCACAAACCAAGGGAACTTCATTCATTGAAAATCACTTTGGCCATTCTTTAGAAAACCTGTCAAACTGTCAAGAGAAAGCATGGCAAACAATACCAAACAGCAGACCTTATGCATGATTCTTCTGTCATTTTGAAATTCAATGGCAGCCACACAAACCATTTTGGGCTTAGGCAGAAAAACCTACTTCACTCATTTTCCCTAGAACATCATCTGGGATGCATTTCTTTTTTCTGTCCAAAAACTCACAAAGGAAACCAACCCTGCCTTGCCAACCAACAGCAGCCAACATAACACAACAACACATCCAACTTCACACTCTCTCAAGCTTCATGTGTGTGCATTCCAAAACTCTGTCCAAAACACCCTAAGAACCAAACCCTGCAGGACCAAAAGCAACACAAGACAGCAGAGGATATGATTATTTCCTGTCATTGTGAACCTTACTAGCTGCAAGAAAACCAACCAAATTCACTCATTCTCCAAAAAACTCACTCATTAGCATTTGCTCCAAAACCAGTCAAAAACTTCCAAGGGAACGAAACCTGGCCATTGCTTTTCACCATCTTTTCATCATGTTGAACCACTAGTTGCAGCCTACAAAACACATAACAAAAAACACTTGTGCTCTCATTCATAAAACACTTCATGCTTTGCATTTCCCAATTTTCTGTCAAAACTCCAAAGTCACCAAGCCTTGCTTTGCCCTGAACACAATCCAAGCACCCTTTTGAAACTGCTAGCAGCCATTTTGGAAAAGAAAAAGCAGTAAAAAACTCATATTATCAAAAAGCCATTTTCTGCATTTTTGCATTTTTCTTGAAGAAACATCAAAGAACCCTAGCCATACATATTTGTGCCATCATTCATAACCATAATGGAGGCTATTGCAAGCAAGAAGAGGCAGCTGTAGAGCCATGTTCATGGACTGTTGTGGACAAGCCTCATCAATGACAGAAATTGTTTGAGCTCACTCCAAGCCATTGCAAGCCAAACAACCTTCATCATTCATCATTTGGGACCCTAAGGTGCAACTGTTTCACTTCAACAACACCAAACAACAACTGAATCTCTACTGTCCATCAAATTTGGTAAAAATTCAATCTCCCTATTTTGTGAAATTAGTGCATGCTTAGTGTAGGTCTATCCATGCTGATTGTCATGATGCTTTTACTTTTTGAAATGGCTGCTTATTCATGAAGATATATCGTTTTGAAGTTTGGTGTTAAGATTTGTTTTTGTTCGATTCATGAGCATGTTGGTGTTCTATTGAAAATCAAGGCTGGATTCATGTTGTATGTTGTTTGATGATCACAATGGTATGGTCAATTGAGATTTCTGGGCATCTTTTAAAAATCACGATTTGGGATGGTGATGAACAGTGGTAAAACCCTAATTTTCTTCAAGCTGCCCAGATTTCTTCCTCTCTTTCACGTGTGCATGGCCTTGCAATATCATCAACCAATCAAAACATTTCCTTGCAATGGCCAAAACGGCATCGTTTAGATTAGTGGCGCAAATAATTACGACATTGCCATTCTCCTTTAATTAATCCATTTTATTCCATTTTAATTTCACATTTTATTTCATTTTGTTCCACAATCTTCCAAAAATCATTGTGCCTTCAATTTTGATCCTAAAATCATGGATTTTTTTTGTGTTGCCTCCCTCATGATCTCTAGTATTTTATCATTATTTTTCCAGAATTTTTGGATGAGTGGTTTTTAAATGGTGCTAGGGTTTGTGACATGTGACCAATTTTTGTACACTTTGCCAAATCAATTGTGAAATGATGAGAATGTATCCAATGGCTCCCAAATTTTTTGTGCTTAAACTAGACACACTCATGGTGATTTTGGTGTAAAGTTTGTGAATTTATCATTTGTGGTTTGTGAGTTATGATTTTTTGAATTAGGGTGTGACAATTTGTGTCACACCATTGATGTCCAACTTCATGATTTTCATTACCATGCTTCTTGACCTCCAATTGATCTGATTTTTTGCATGAACCTACTCTTGTATGTTTAGTTTACATGTGAATTTTCTTGGAATTATTTGTGCCATTTTCCTAATTGTTTGAGATTTTCTCCCCTGCCTAGTCAAATGTTGACTTTTTGTGACACATGTTCCCATTTCATTTGTGAAATTCTCATACTTTATTATATGGACATGAAATTTTACATGAGATAACTAGACATCCTCATCTTTGCCATGGTTTTAGTCCCATTCATTTATCATACACCATCTCTGATTTATGATTTTTCTAAGTTGATGCATGTTTGGTTGACTTCATTGAGCATGTTCAAAATTGCTTTGACTTTCTGATTTTCATTGACTGCCTTCCACTTGTCCAAATGGGATGAAATTTGACATGCTTACCATGCTGTGGATTGTGATTGATCATGATTTATTTGATGATTTTTGGAAATGTTTAGGATTGCTTTTGATTCAAGTCTTGTTGTTGACTTCTATGAGCTTCTAAATGCCATGTTTTGACCTAGTTTGTTCTTGAAATGATGATGATGATTGATATGACTGTGAACCCAATTGAGTTTGTTTCTTGAGGGTTTAAACTTGACTTTGATTGGATATCCCTTGCTGTTTTAACTTTCTCATTCTCTTTTGACCCTAGGCTTGTCCTAGTGGTCCTGTTACTCACTTTTGAGCTTGTGTTTTCAGGTTGACCAACAAATGGCCATTGAGACCAATTCTTTTTGATTGAGCTTGCCTAAATACCATGACTAACTTGTTTGTTTTGTAGGTAGCTTGGCTCACATGCCTTAAGCTTTGTGCCTTGCACATTCACTTGCTTGTGTTGACTGGTTGATGTCTGTTTCATTTTGACTTAACTTTGACTTGTATACTAATGTCTGCTTGACTATTTCAGGTACTTTAGTTGCTTTTAGTTCCTTGTGAACTTTTGCTTTGCTTTGCTTGTATAAGCAATTTGCATTGAGGTATGTCTCTTTTACTTCATGTAGTCTGGAAGACCTGGCCTGTTACTTGGCCAGGCAACTGTCTGAAGTCCTCCTTAAGAGGCAATGTTTGTGACTGTTTACTTTTGTCCTTGTATAGAGTCAAAGTCCTCCTAAGTGAAGAGGCAATTGGTGGAAGGTAGGGATATGCAATCTATCCCCCACTATTCAGTGTGTCATCTGTTTTGCTCACACCACTGTGTTGATGCATTACAGATACAAACCCAAGATCTTGTGCAATTGCACAGTTGAGTCAGTTTTAAATGTGTAGAAGGGTTCCCACTTTCTGAACCCACACATTCTTGTCTTAAGCTCTCCCAGGCCAGGGATAAGAGCTGTGAAGTCTTATCTTCACTCACCTTTCATCTGCTTCACCTTAGCCCCTCAATGGCAAGGTTAAGAGCAACATTTACCCAGTTCCAGAGGTTTGTTTGTTGAGGTTGATATGACCCCTCGACTAAAACCTAGCCTTGTTTGAGCCACTTGCCTGTGTATAGTGTGTGCTATCTGTGCTTGTAGGATTGTTTGACTTGCTTCCTGTGCAAGTTAGGTTTAGTTTAGACTTGCTTCCTGTGCAAGTAGGTTTTGCTTGGCTTGCTCCCTGTGCAAGTTAAGTGTGTGTGTGGCTTGCTTCCTGTGCAAGTCATGTCTAGGATAGGCTGGCTCCCTGTGCCAGTTAGCTAG
The DNA here is from genome assembly GCF_024323335.1 of Lathyrus oleraceus. Lineage (NCBI taxonomy): Eukaryota > Viridiplantae > Streptophyta > Magnoliopsida > Fabales > Fabaceae > Lathyrus > Lathyrus oleraceus. Next base: position 144,170,703 of record NC_066579.1, on the reverse strand, counting down.
AAACCTTAACTTAGGGATGAATTTGCATGATAACATCTAGGCTCGAGTCGTAGTCTCCCTAGTTGTGTCTCCCTCTGTTATCTGGTTAGGCTAGTCCTTTATCCCTCCGTAGGGGAACTACATCGCCCTGATCTTCATACCAGATGAAGTATGTAGGCAGGAGATTGAGCTGATCTCTCCGGGCGCCCTTTTTCTTTTTTGTGTGTGTTGTTTGACAGTTGCTAGGCTCGAGTGCCTGACTCCTTAGCAATTTGTCGCCTGTGTCTTTGTTTTGTGTTGTTGTGTGCTTGGAAGCGGATGTAAGTCCATCGAGTGGCAGTTAGGTTCCAGTGTGCGTGTGTTTTGGTTCGGATGCTGATGTAAGCCCAGTGATTGGCATTCAGGCTCCACGTTTGCCTTCTTGTGTGTGTTTTGGTTCGGATGCTGACATAAGTCCAGTGATTGGCAGTCGGGCTCCACGTTTGCCTTTGCCTGTGTTTGTTTGTGTGCGTGTCAGCCGAGCTACGAATGCTCTGATTCTTCTCTCGTCCGAGAAGATACGTATGCATAGGATGTGACATCCTAGCGAGCATGTGTCGTTTCCCCAGTTCGAACTACTTCGACTCTGATGTCTATGCCTGATAGACTAAGTAGGCCCAGGATGCGGTATCCTGCCGAGTCAGTTTCAGTCAGTCTCTTTCGTCTCTTTCAGCCAGTGTGTGTGAGTATTTGAGCAGTGTTTAGCAACCATTTATCCTTCCTTTTGTGCGTGGATCCCGTAGAGTACTACGGATGCGTAGGGGTGCTAATACCTTCCCTTCGCATAACCGACTCCCGAACCCATTCTCTTTGGTCGCGAGACCATGTTCTTTCCAGGTTTACTCTGAGCGTTTCCTTTCCCTCTTTTGGGATAAATAACGCACGGTGGCGGCTCTGTTGTTCTTTCTTTTCCCGCCGGTTTTTCGCGTGATGCGTCACCTATAAGGTTTTGGGAGTGACAGTCACTTGCCTTCCTATTTTTGTGTTTGCAGTCACACGACTTTGTTCTTGCTGAGGATTTTTGTTTTTGATTCCTCTTCTGCTTTTTTTTTTTGTTTTTCTACTTCCCTAATTTTGCCTGGACTGGTTTTTTGCTTATAGTCCATCGGAATACCCTAATTTTTGCCTAAGCCATTTGTTTTCAAGTTTCGACTTAGCGGGTTTTTTTCTCTCTCTATTTTTTTAGAGTTTTTTTATGGAACAAATCGTGTGACGTTTGTTTATTTGATTTGAAAGGATTTGTGATTGTCTCACTTTTTTTGTTGGCGAGGGACAACCACTGGATTTGTGATTTCGACCTCTCGTGAGGGAAATGATATGGTTGTCTTTTAGACAAGACACTCCCCAGAATATGGTTGATTCTCAAATGGGACACTCCCTACTTTGTCTTTTAAGAATTGAACGCGTGGTCAAATTAGCTGAAGACTACCCTGCCCCGGGTTTAAGATGCGAGTTTTTTTTGCTTTGAAGAAAACTCCTACTTCTAGGCTAAAAGGGGTTGATTATGGATTATCATCCTTATACCTCCAGTGTTTGGGGATTTGAAGCAATGCCTTACATCATCAGCAAGGTGTTTATTCAAAAGCATACATGCAATGAGCTATTGTACCTTATATTTATCATTCTCCTTCTAAGTTTCGTTTTTAAACAAAAGTAAGATAAGAGTGAACACGATTGGATTGACTTAAAACATGCATACTCATTTCATTGTTGCAAAAAAACAAGTTTTTAAGAGTGAATATTACAATGACAAGCAAGAAAGTTACACATGAAAACAAATGAATGATAACGTAATTGCTGGCGTGATTAACCTTGTTTCAACCATAGACCGGTGTCATCATGCTTGTAGGAACTTATGTATGATAGTCCTCAAGGAGGCTCTTATTCAGCTTCTTGTTCCTCATCCATTATCACTGGTTATGGCATTGTAGAAGTCCCTTCATGTGGCAGCAAGAGGTTGCTCAGTATATCCAGGCCGTTTGGTGTGAACACGATAGCCTTTGAATCAATCAGTTCCTGGACCTTGTATTTGAAGGCCTTACAACTCTCGATCGAGTGTCCGGGTGCTCCTGAGTGGAACTCACACCTAGCATTCATGTCGTAGTTCAAGGGAAGAGGTGTTGGAGGAGGTCCTAGTACCCTTAACTGCACCAATGATTTGTTGAGAAAAAGAGGGAGAATTCGACTGTACAACATAGGAATCAGGTCAAACTGTTTCTCCGGCCTCTTTGATTTTTCCTGAACTTTTTGAGCATAAGAGTTTTGCCTTCCACTTGAGTACCAATTCTGATTCTGCATTTGGTTCCCCAGAGCTAGCTGAGGAACAAACACTGGCTGTTGATTAAGAAACCTCAGCAGTTCGGGTTAGGGACGGTATCCCTGAGGCAACTCATGATGTAAGGTGGAGCCGGACAGAGGCATAGGGGAGACCATTTCCATCCTGGAGGTTGGTGTAGGATTTCATTCCTTTTTCAATAGTGTTTGCAAGATTTCCATAATCAAGCTCATTTGAGTCTTTAGTTGGATGATCTCTTCTTTCAATGTAGTTTGGCCGTGTTGGAGTTCTTCCATAGTGGCTTGAGACATGCTTCTAGTTCTAAGCGTACGTCGGGAAATCAGCTAGTGGGGTAGAAACAGAAGGTGGTATAAGGTTTTGCTTATGAGATGCAGATGATGCATGAATGCGATGTTTATTTATGAATGAATGAGTGAGAAGATTTCCACAGGTTTTTAGGCATGGGTTCATGGTTTTGGACCATCGTGACGAAGCATGGAGTTAATAATGATTGCTTAGTAAACCAAGGTTCTCGCTTTCTGTGATCTAAGGCTTTTGAAAAATTGGGTGTAAGACATTGCCCCTAGAGTCATGGACTTCCTTGACTGTCATCCACTTATGTCAATTTACTTGCCAGCCGACTGCTCCATCAAAGTCATCTACTCTAAGTGAGATCTTCATATCGACCCTTACGAGGAAGGCACCTCGGTGGCCTATACTACGCGACTATCGGTCTAGGCTAGCCATAGTTTTAAAGGTTCTAAAAGGGGTTGTCATACCCAAAATTTGCCCGTTAATATTACAAGGCATTTTTAAGGCACCCTAACTTATCTTTCAAGGCATTGACCTTAAAAAGAACAAAGACCCAGCACACAGATGATTAAATCCAGAAAATGGCCTAAACTGGCTTGCTCGCTAGGCGAGCAATTCCTTCGCCTAGCGAACCCTTCGCTATGCCACTCGCCTAGCGAAGCTTGCGAATATCAGAAAATTCTGGGCTTCATTCTGAGCCCATTAGGTCACAAAAAGAGCATTATAAATACCACCATTTCAGTCAGAAAAGGGGAGAACAAAAACGGGAGAGAAAGGGAAACACTCACAGAAAGGAAACCCTGAAGGCTAACCCAGAGAATTCAGAGCAACCCTAAAGGAAACCCTGAAGGAAACTCATCTGCACCAAGGTTGCCTCCGCCCAACTCAATCCAACCGGCCAATTCAAGGTTGCAATTCAGTTGCAAACAGGTTTGCCTTACTATTACCGCTTTATGTTCTTAATTTGCATATGGCATTATGATTGAATTTATGAAAATATCTTAAGCTTTGCATGTGAATTTAAATATGCATGAATATCTTGGATGTTTAACCCTGTAATCTTTGTAATGGATGCCATAAGGTGTGAAGCTTGCTGAAATTGTACTGTTATCAAAACCAGAAACCGCATCCGCTCGCTAGCACATCGCTAAGCGAGCATGTAGCGAATATTCACTAAGCCTTCGCTAGGCGAGGCAGGAGCGAACGTGACTGTCGCTGACTTTTCTGTTCTGATTTTTGCTCATCTGACATGTTTTATCATAGCCATGCATTATTTACCTGACCTTATTACTGTTGTGGTTTCTTTTGTGGTGCAATTCTCGGTTGCACCCTGATTTGGTATTCTGACCTGTTTGCTGAATTTTGTAAGGGTTCACATAATCCCGGAAAAGGTAGCCTGCTAGGTATCCCATTTTATTTGTGGGATACCCTCGTGGAGATTCGTCCTAATTATTTAATTGATTTTAATGTGGAGATTCATCCTAATTACTTAATTGATTTTAATATGGACCTAATTACCTAATTGATTACAACTACTTAATTGATTGTAAAATATTGCTTTTGAATATGTGATCTTGGACCTCTCTTTGTTGCCTTACGGTATTACGGTATTATGGTCATGTCCCGCGAATGTGGGGATACACTTAGCAAAGACCCTTTGATTAAATCATCATGTCCCTATAAAATAAATCATAGTCCCTCGGATGTTGCCTTCGAATATATGATTTTGTCCCTCGATGACCCGTCGTTGTAGCCTACGGTTAAATGATGATCGTCCCTTCGAATGCTAAGGTATCCTTACAAATGTTGCCTTCAATGACCAATCAATGACCCTACGATGTCCCGTTACATCCAAAGGATAAAACTACTTACTTCTCCATAGTAAGGACAATTTTACCCTCCTAAGGATAGGAAATACCCATAAAGACCTTGGGTAGGTATAACTCTTAATTGCTGACTCACAACCTAAATCATTCTTCATACATCACACTTTGCAAAAACTCTACTAGAAAATCACCACTTGGTATACATTCGTACTAGAATCATTGCCAAGTTATATTTTTCTAAACCGCTTTCAAAATTAAACGAGATAAATACTTTGTATACATTCGCGCAAGAATCATTACAAAGTTAAACTCTCTTTTCAAAAACATTTTTAAGCAATTCACAAACACTTTTTCAGACAAACATAAGTGATCCAGCAATTAAGAGCCCACGGATAACCATGGATACAAAGGGTGCTAACACCTTCCCTTTGTATAATGTACCTCCCGAACCCAAAATCTAATTAAGGTCTTTCCTGTTCTTTTCCACCTTTCCTTATTGGATAAAAGAAAAGTCGGTGGCGACTCTTGCTATCCGCGACATTTGCTTTCCAAAGCAAAAACACACGAAGTCAGTTCACCGTATGACAGAACTGGCGACTCTGCTGGGGACTCTTAAAAAGAGAGGTTACCTTAAAAACAAGATCACTTATTCAAATTGTCTGATTTACTTTTAAGGGATTGCTTGGGTATTTTATGCTTGAGTGAAAGATCCTACACCCGGATCTAGTGTACCCAAGGTAAGTAGCAATAGATCATCGCGACTATCCGGCGTATACTGGAATGGTTAAAATGATGGCTACAGTTAATGTGACACTTTGGATGTCTTGATGCTCCTCATGTTTACTTGAGGAGAAATTTGGCGTCTGCGTGGTGTCATCAAAGCATTAACCAGACCTTTAGAACCCTAATTGACTCATCCTAGCCATTACAAAGTAGTGAGATAACTAACTTCGGTTCCGACTGGGGTTGGTTGAGACTCGATGCTACACTCTTTGAGATTGGACTTTAGGGAAGCTTCGGTCAACCACTCGGTGTTGCACTGAAGTGGACTTAAGGAAAGGTCAATGATTTGAGATCCTTCTAGAACCCGGTTACTATTCTAGGACAGGTTGAACCAACCAAACTTCAGTGGGGAGGGTACTTACCTATGGAACTCATGCAAGCCTTAAAACCTAAGAATGATCGTTGTGTGACTTGCTTGTGCTTGTTATTTATATAACATCATAACATCATAACATCATAACATCATAGCATGGTACTAACCATTTCAAGGACTTAGGGATTTAACTTTGCTCTGTAGCAGGGCTATGGCTTCCAAGAAGACTATCCGGATCAATTTTGTAGCAAACTCTCCTCAACTGAAGAATTTAGTGTCAGAACTCCCCGATTATGCTCAGTTCATCAAGAAACATGGTTCTCTCCTCAATTTGGTTACCACTGGTTTCAAAGAAGATATGATGAGAGTCCTATTCCAGTTCTTCGATCCTAAACATCATTGCTTCACTTTCCCAAATTATCAGTTGGTACCCACATTAGAAGAATTCTCCAGGCTGCTTGGGATACCTATCCTTGATCAAACACCTTTCAGTGGTTTAGAAAAGATTCCGAAGTCTGAAGAGGTTGCTGCAGCTCTACACATGACAAAGTCCGATATTGAAACCAATTGGGTAACAAGAAGTGGAGTTAAGGGTTTACTTGCCAAATTTCTGATAAATAAGGCCCGAGATTTCTTAAAAGTTATGGATGTCCACGCTTTCGAAGATGTCCTAGCATTACTAATCTATGGTTTGGCGTTATTCCCTAACCCAGACCAATTCATAGACATGAATGTTATTAAGATATTTCTCACTCATAACCCCGTCCTACCTTGCTTGGAGACATTTTGCATTCCCTCCACACCCGTACTATGAAAAGGCAAGGGACCCTCATGTGCTGCGTACCTTTATTGTCTAGGTGGTTTATTTCGCACCTTCCCCAATCAGTCTTGAAGAACGAGCAAAATCTGAAATGGTCTCAAAGGATAATGTCGCTCTCCCATTCAGACATCCGTTGGTGTCCTCATCTCGAAGAAGATGTTATCCTCATCGACCGTTGTGGAGAATTCTCTAATGTACCACTCTTGGGGATAAGAGGAGGTATTACTTATAACCCAGCTTTAGCCCTACGCCAGTTTGGTTATGCTCGAAGAGATGGTCCACATGAGATAATTATCCAAGGCACTGTGTTTGACTATGACAACGATTCCCAAGGTCTCCGCCAAAGGTTTGTACGAGCTTGGGGCATGGTGAAAAGAAGTACTTTAGGACAGAAAAACTCTATTCCTATGGAACCTTATCTCAGATGGGTACGCGCCAGAGCTCGTGAACTTGTCATGCCATATCTTGCGATCGGACCTCAGATTGTCGAACCAGAAGTTGAAGGAGGTACTCCTCAGATCATTCCTTATCCAGATATGCCTACCAATGTTGAAGAACTGAAGAGATCCTGGATCCAGTTGAGAGAGGAAAGAGATACTTTTGAGACTCAGTTCGTTGCAGAAAGGAAGAAAGTATTAGAACTCACCAGCCAGCTTAATGAGGAACGAAGACTCAATGCATATCTTCGCCCAAAAAGAAGTCGCCCCTGGGAGACTTGAGCTTTCATTGTATTTTTATTATTCTTTTTGTAATGAACTTATTAATAAAAGTTTCTCTCTTTCTGGTGGTTTACGCAAAGTTAAATCCCAAAAGTCCTTGAAAACATTTCATACATTGCATAGCATAACATAACATTGCATAACAGGTAGTCTGAAAGATCAATATTCTTACGGTCTTCCTTCTAAACAGAAAAATGGCCCTCGAACAAACTGTCAAGGATCTCCAGGCTCAGAATGCTCAATTCCAGGAGATGATCCTGAGCTTATCCAAGGGACAGGAGGAGCTGAAAGCTCTCTTGCTCGAGCAAAAGAAAGACAAGAAAGCTGTGAGTTACATCAACCCGGGAAGAAGGCTCAGAGGACAGGCCACAGGAGCCAAGATTAGAATTCCGAAGGACCAAGAAGAGGAGACAGAGAATGATTCAGAAGAGGAGAATGTTGATCTCCTCAACCTTGAGGACGACGATGAAGATTATGAGAATGAACAATACTCTCCCAGAGATGGCAAGGACAAGTTGCTGGAAGAACGTATGCTAGCTATGGAGGGTCAGAAGGCGCCCGGTCTGGATTTCGAAAGCTTGGGTCTAGTCTCTGATGTGCTCATTCCTCGCAAATTCAAGATCCCCACTTTCACTAAGTACGATGGTGCGTCTTGTCCTCAGATGCATCTGAGAGCTTATGTGAGAAAGATTCAGCCGCACACCACTGATAGGAAGCTATGGATCCATTTCTTCCAAGAGAGTCTGTCTGGAACACAGTTGGAATGGTATTATCAGCTTGAGAGCTCTAACATCCGCACCTGGACTGATTTAGCAACAACTTTCTATAAGCAGTACCAGTATAACTCTGAACTAGCGCCTACTCGGCTACAGTTACAGAATATGACTATGGGATCTAAATAAAGCTTCAAAGAATATGCTCAGAAATGGAGAGATTTGGCTGGCAGAGTCAAACCCCCTATGACTGACCGAGAATTAGTGGACATGTTCATGAGTACACTGACTGGTCCGTTCTACAGCCATCTACTGGGAAGTTCTTCATCGGGTTTCACTGATCTGATATTGACAGGTGAACGTGTTGAAAGCGGCCTTCGAAGTGGAAAGATACAGGCGACTACCTCTGCAAGCGCCAAAAGGTCCCATCAGGGGAGGAATGAATCAAATGCTGTGTACGGTCAAAGGGGTCGTAACAAGAAAAATCGTGACCATACCATTGGAGCAGTTACGATTGCCGCACCGCCATCTCAAAACTTCCAGCACAGACAAGACAGGCCGAGAAGGCAGTTTACCAAGATCAATATGACTTTAGCACAGGCACTGCAGGGTATGCTAAAAGCAAATTTGATTACCCTCAGAGATCCTCCTACGAATCCCAACACTACTTCTCCTCGTTATAGTCCCAATGCCAGGTGTGCATATCACTCCGATAGCCCCGGGCATGATACAAACGATTGTTGGTCATTGAAGAACAAGATTCAGGACATGATCGACGCTGGAGAAATTGAATTTGAGCCTCCAGAGACTCCTAATGTCATCACTGCGCCTATGCCTAACCATGACAAAAATGTTAATGATGTGGATGACAATTCTCACATTTCTAATGTAGCCGACTTAGCATCCCCTCTCCTGACCATCAAGAAGAAGTTGTTGCAAGCTGGTTTATTTCCAGGTTGTGTTGAAAATTGCGATCTCTGTATACTCCGACCCAATGATTGCTTGGAGTTGAGGAATGGTATTCAACAGCTGATGGATGATCGTACAATTCTCTTCGAAAAGACTCCTAAGGTGGAAAACCCTATTGAAGAAATATCTGTGATTGCTAGGTCCAAAGTTCCAGTGAAGATTACCGCTACTAGGGTGCCTGTGAAGATTACTGCTGAGCCCAAGGTAGCTCCCCTAATCATTATTGCACCTGGCCCGGTACCATATTCCTCAAGCAAAGCCATTCTGTGGAATTATGGAGGTGATGTTTACGTCCATGGCGTGAAGCAAGTTGATAATTCTGCTAACCCTAATGACATTGTTGGGACTAGTAAAATTACTCGAAGTGGAAGGATCTTCTCTCCAGAAATCTCACCTCCCGTCCTTGAAACTCGAGGAAAGGAGCCAATCAACCCTTCTCAGTCAGAGACACCGGTCGAAGTTACTACCGAAGATGTCGCCAAACAGGAAATGGAAGAAGTGCTGAAAATCATCTGCAAGAGTGATTTTGATGTGGTAGAACAGTTGGGGCATACCCCGTATAAGATCTCGATGTTATCCTTGTTGTTATCTTCTGAATCTCATGCCAATGCATTGATAAAATTCTTGAAGACCGCTCACGTACCTCAGGAAACATCCGTCGATCAGTTTGAAAACTATGTTGCCAACCTGACTGTTGACAATGGCCTAGGTTTTTCCGATGCTGACCTGACACCAGCAGGAAAGAATCATAATAAAGCTCTGCATATATCCATTGAGTGTAAGGGGATCACCTTGTCTCATGTGTTGATCGATAATGGCTCTTCTTTGAATGTGCTACCCAAAGCTATGCTCGATAAGCTTGACTGTAAGAGCATTGAACTGAAACCCAGTGACGTTGTGGTGCGTGCTTATGATGGTGCGAAGAGTGTTGTCCACGACGAGGTGGTTCTCCCTATCAAAATAGGACCTCGAGTCTTCAACACTATCTTTCACGTAATGAACATTCGTCCTGCCTATTCCTGCCTGCTGGGACGCCCTAGGATTCATGGGGCAAGTGCTGTAGCTTCGTCTCTCCATCAAAAGCTGAGGTATCCAATAGAAGGTAAGATCATCACTGTGTGTGGGGAAGAAGAGTATATTGTCAGTAGTGTGCATACCTTCAGATACGTCGAGATGGATGGTGAATTCGTTGAGACTCCTTCTCAGTCATTTGAAGTAGTTCCTCCGCCTAGTCCTGTCCTTAAGCCAACTTCCTGTGTGCCCAAGGTTATTCGTGCTCCTCCTGCTATGATTTCTCTGAAGGATGCTCAAGCCGTGGTTGAAGAGGGTGGTCGTACTGGCTGGGGTCAACTGATCGATGTACCATACAAGTCTGATAGATTCGGCCTGGGATTTAACTCTGAGAAGATAGTCAAGAATCAGATTAATGCTGTAGAGGATGCTGACAGCGATTGCGACCTGGATAGCTGGATTTTCCCAACAATTGGTGACGAACTCAATAATTGGAAGGCTGAAGACATTATCCCGATTTCTTTTAGTCAGGAGTAATTGTTATTGTCTATTTTAGTGTTGCAATTTTTAATTTTTACAATTGAACTTCTTAAAGCATTGTGTCTATGCCCGGGGCACAATAGCTAATTTGTTAAGGGTTTTGTCATTTTCATAAGCATATTCACATTCAATAAATCAATGGACTTTTTGCATTCAAATATTGCGCTCTTTATCTTTCCTGTCATCTTCCAAACAAGCTATGTTTTCTTACACACACTCACGTAACAAATTGCAGATCCATACCCACTCTGGATCCTGTTGATAATAGTTCTACTACTGTTCATTATGACTTTGAAAATCCGATCTACCAAGCCGAGGATGGAAGTGAGGAAGATTGTGAAGTACCTGGAGAACTTGCCAGACTGTTACTGCAAGAAGAAAAGACTATACAACCGCATGAGGAATCAATTGAAACTATAAATCTGGGTACCGAAGTGGACAAGAAAGAAGTCAAAATAGGAGAAGGCTTGGAAAACAGTGTCAAAGGAAGATTGATTCAGATGTTACATGACTATGTAGAGATTTTCGCTTGGTCTTATGAAGACATGCCAGGACTGGATACTGATATAGTAGTGCATCGTCTGCCCATGAAGGAAGATTGTCGTCCTGTTAAGCAAAAGGTTCGTCGCATGCGTCCTGAAATGTCTGAGAAAATCAAAGCCGAAGTTATGAAACAATTTAACGCCGGTTTCCTAGCCGTTACTTCTTATCCTCAATGGGTTGCTAATGTGGTACTAGTGCCAAAGAAGGATGGTAAGGTGCGAATGTGTGTAGATTACAGAGATTTGAATAAAGCGAGTCCCAAGGATGGCTTTCCACTTCCGCACATTGATGTTCTGGTAGATAACACCGCTCAACACAAGGTATTCTCATTCATGGACGGATTCTCGGGTTAGAATCAGATTAAGATGGCGCCTGAGGACATGGAGAAAACTACGTTCGTGACGCAATGGGGCACTTTCTGTTACAAAGTAATGCCATTCGGTCTAAAGAATGCAGGGGCAACTTACCAACGTGCTATGGTGGTCTTGTTCCATGATATGATCCATCACGAAATAGAGGTATACATGGATGACATGATAGCCAGATCTCATACTGAAGAAGAACATCTCAATCATTTACACAAACTGTTTGAGAGGTTGAAGAGGTACAAGTTGAGGTTGAACCCGAACAAATGCACCTTTGGAGTAAGATCCGGTAAGCTCTTGGGCTTTATTGTCAGTGGTAAAGGAATTGAGGTTGACCCGGCTAAGGTGAGAGCTATTCAAGAAATGCCAGTTCCCCGTACAGATAAAGAAGTCAGAGGTTTCTTGGGACGTTTGAATTACATTGCCTGATTTATCTCCCATTTAACTGCTACCTGCAAACCCATCTTCAAACTACTGAGGAAAAATCAAGAGATGATATGGAACGACGAATGTCAAGAAGCTTTTGATAAAATCAAGAAGTATCTCCAAGAACCTCCAATTCTGATGCCACCAGTTGAAGGAAGACCTCTAATCATGTATTTGACCGTGTTAGAAAATTCAATGGGGTGTGTGTTGGGGCAACATGACGAGTCTGGTCGAAAAGAGCACGCCATATACTACCTTAGCAAAAAGTTTACCGACTGTGAAACAAGATACTCACTACTTGAGAAAACTTGTTGTGCTTTGGCCTGGGCTGCTCGCCGACTAAGACAGTATATGTTGAATCATACCACTTTATTGATTTCTAAGATGGATCCTATCAAATATATATTTGAGAAACCTGCTCTCTCCGGAAGAATAGCAAGATGGCAGATGATTTTAACAGAGTATGATATCCAATACACTACTCAGAAAGCAATCAAAGGAAGCGTGCTAGCTGATCATTTGGCTCATCAAGCGGTGGATGACTACCAATCTATGAATTTTGAGTTCCCAGACGAGGATGTCATGCTTGTCACTGATTATGAAGAACCTGGACCGGATGAAGGACCCGAACTGGGATCCCGATGGACTATGGTTTTTGATGGATCTTCTAATGCATTGGGCAATGGAGTTGGTGTTGTAATCATTTCCCCCAAGGGCTGCCATACGCCTTTCACTGCTAGACTATGTTTCGATTGTACCAACAATATGGCTGAGTATGAAGCATGTATTTTGGGACTCAAAGCTGCTATAGACCTAAGAATCAAGTTTTTGAGTGTGTACGGAGACTCAGCATTAGTAATCAGTCAGATCAAAGGAGAATGGGACACTAAACATCCGAATCTCATCCCTTATCGAGAGCGGGTGTTGACCTTAATCCCATACTTTGAAGAGATCACATTCGAACATATTCCACGAGAAGAGAATCAGTTGGCAGACGCATTGGCTACCATGTCATCTATGTTCAGAGTCAGATGGGACAGTGAAGCTCCCAGGATCACCATTGAACGATTAGATGAACCATCATATTGTTATGAACTTAATACTGAGGGAGTAGAGGAGAAACCTTGGTTCCACGAAGTGAAAAGATATTTAGAAGCTCAGGAATACCCTGAAGGGGCATCCATCAATGACAAAAAATTCCTGAGGAAGTTCTCCGCTAAATTCTTTTTGAGTAATGTAGTGGTATACAAACGTAATCATGATTCGACTTTGCTTCACTGTGTGGATAAAAGGGAAGCAGAAAAGATTATGGAAGACATGCACGACAGTATTTTTGGGACTCATTCTAGTGGACATACGATGGCCAAGAAGATTCTGAGATCAGGTTATTATTGGTCTACCATGGAAGCTGATTGCCACCATCACTCCAGAACCTGTCACAAGTGCCAGATCTATGCGGATAAAGTACATGTGCCTCCTGCTCCATTAAACGCGTTGACAGCCCCTTGGCCCTTTGCAATGTGGGGCATTGATATGATTGGGGAGATTAAACCTACTGCTTCTAACGGACATCGTTTCATTCTTGTTGCTATTGATTATTTTATAAAGTGGGTAGAGGCAGCCTCATTTGCTTCTGTCACCAAGAATGTGGTGGCACGGTTCATCAAGAATAGTCTCATTTGTCGGTATGGCATCCCTGAAAGAATTATCACCGACAATGGTACTAATTTGAACAACAAGATGATTACTGAACTCTGCACGCAGTTCAACATAAAACACCATAACTCTTCTCCGTACCGGCCAAAGATGAATGGCGCCGTAGAAACTGCTAATAAGAATATTAAAAAGATCATACAAAAGATGACAGTAATGTATAAAGACTGGCATGAAATGTTACCCTTTGCTCTTCATGGTTATCGCACTTCAATACGAACTTCAACAGGGGCAACTCCTTTCTCTTTAGTCTACGGAATGGAAGCCGTTTTACCAGTGGAGGTTCAGATTCCCTCTCTAAGAATTATGAAAGATGCAGGTTTAGATGAAGATGAATGGATTCAGACTCGACTCGATCAGATAAATTTGATTGATGAGAAGAGACTTGCGGCTGTTTGTCATGGGCAGATATATCAGAAGCGCATGACCCAGGCATTTAACAAAAGAGTCAAGAGACAGGTGTATCAAATTGGCGACTTGGTGATCAAGCGTATCATTCTACCACAAGGTGATCCCAGAGGCAAATGGACTCCCACATACGAAGGGCCGTTTGTAGTTAAGAAGGTATTCTCTGGTGGAGCCATGATGCTTGCTACAATGGATGGCGAAGATTTTCCGCATCCCGTGAACGCGGACATAGTTAAAAAATACTACGCATAAAAAAAGACCCGCTAGGTCGACGTACCTAGGCAAAAGTAAGGACATCCCGGCGAACCAAAAGGGTTCAGGCAAAAGTTAGGGATAAAAATATAAAAATGTACACCCGGCAAGTCGAAAACCTGAAAAGGCGGCTTGGGCAAAAAAGGGTATCCTGGTGGACTGAAAACCTGAAAAGACGGTCCAGGAAAAAATTAGGGATTAAAGCGTATGACTATGTCCCGTTCTCGGTCAGCTTCACCCAAATCAAAAGGACTGAACAAGCTAATCACTTTTATCCGACAGCAGGAGATGAGAGGCTTGAAGACATAATGACAGTAGTGGAATTAAAATCAATAGGACTTTTTCTGCATAGCTTTCTCTGTGTTTTCTTGACAATTTCCTCTTACTAGGATTTCTGTCTCCTTGTACACAAATCGCCTGTTTATAGGCCCCTCTCTCAAAATCAATACAATCTTATTTCCAAAGAATACTGTTGTTTTACTTCCTCTGTTTTGTTTGCATAAACATCCATTGATTTAGTTTGAATTGATATATGCATTTGAATATGACTGATGTTTATCGAAAATACATGCTTAAAGTAGCAATAGTAATTACTAAAAGACTTCAGGATCGAGGAGAAGGTCTAACCATGCGTTCCAATGAGTCTGGTTGCTAATTCTACCCCCCATCAAAACCAGCTATCCCTAGAAGAAATCAGCATCACCAGACAGACTAGTCATCTCTTCTACCCCCAGCCGGGCTCTGTTGAATATTTCCATCGTCAGACAGAAATCAAGTATCCCCCAGATAAGAAAGGGCCATCAATACAAATATCTCCAACCAGAATATCGGGATTTATTTTCCCCTGGCAAAATTTTCAGACGCATAATTCATTCATTGCATCATTTCACAGCATACGCATGCATACATTGTTCGTATTTATTGTCAAAGGCATAAAACATCTCATGCATCATGACATGGCATGAAGCTAACTTTATTTTTCAGGTTAATTATCCTCCCGATACAGTCAAAATGAAGATCCATTCAGACGGACAGATCTTTACATTTTTCAGATATAATCCATATGAATATTCATTCTGACGAGCACTCTGATATCCTCCTAATAGCGTGACATCTTTAAACCCATCCCAGACATTCATTGCAAATACAACGTATACAAATATTGTCAGACATAGCCTAACGTACGGTTCATTCTGATTCAGCCTAACATATGGTTCCTCCAACTGTTCCAAAACGGTCTAGCGTACAACCCATTTGGATGTTCATCCCCTCAGATACGATCTAGCGTATGATCCCTTCTGATCTTTATTCCTCAGATACTACCTAGCGTGCGGTACATTCTGAAACGTGGTCTAGCGTACGACTCCCCTTTCATCCTCAGATACAGCCTGATGGACGGTTCATTCTGCAACTCAGATACGATCTAGTGTACGATCCATTCTGATATTTCATCCCCAGCGAAGTCACCCGCCTAATGGACGACTCATTCGGCTACTCAGATGCGATCTAGCGTACGATCCATTCTGACCTTTACCTCTCCAGATGCAGCCTAAGGGACGGTTCACTCTGCTATTCAGATACGATCTAGCGTATGATCCATTCTGATCCCTTATCCCCAGCAGCGTATGACACACTCTGACTCCCCAGCGAAGTCGACAACCTAATGGATGACTCACTATACGGTCTAGCGTATGACCCGGTATGACACCCATGTCTTTAGAAATCATCTGATGTACGACGCACTCTGAACATCTCCTCATCAAACCTCATGGATGGCATCTTTAAGCCCATCTCCGTCAAGACTAATTGACAAGTGCAAATTTTTGGGCATTCTAAGTGTTCAATAATCTTCCACCTCTAGACCACGAATGACGTACATACCATTCTAACTCTCTCGGTTCAAGAATATTGAACAGGGGCAGCTGTCATACCCAAAATTTGCCCGTTAATATTACAAGGCATTTTTAAGGCACCCTAACTTATCTTTCAAGGCATTGACCTTAAAAAGAACAAAGACCCAGAACACAGATGATTAAATCCAGAAAATGGCCTAAACTGGCTTGCTCGCTAGGCGAGCAATTCCTTCGCCTAGCGAAGCTTGCGAATATCAGAAAATTCTGGGCTTCATTTTGAGCCCATTAGGTCACAAAAAGAGCATTATAAATACCACCACTTCAGTCAGAAAAGGGGAGAACAAAAACGGGAGAGAAAGGGAAACACTCACAGAAAGGAAACCCTGAAGGCTAACCCAGAGAATTCAGAGCAACCCTAAAGGAAACCCTGCAGGAAACTCATCTGCACCAAGGTTGCCTCCGCCCAACTCAATCCGACCGGCCAATTCAAGGTTGCAATTCAGTTGCAAACAGGTTTGCCTTACTATTACCGCTTTATGTTCTTAATTTGCATATGGCATTATGATTGAATTTATGAAAATATCTTAAGCTTTGCATGTGAATTTAAATATGCATGAATATCTTGGATGTTTAACCCTGTAATCTTTGTAATGGAAGCCATAAGGTGTGAAGCCTGCTGAAATTGTACTGTTATCAAAACCAGAAACCGCATCCGCTCGCTAGCACATCGCTAAGCGAGCATGTAGCGAATATTCGCTAAGCCTTCGCTAGGCGAGGCAGGAGCGAACGTGACAGTCGCTGACTTTTCTGTTCTGAATTTTGCTCATCTGACATGTTTTATCATAGCCATGCATTATTTACCTGACCTTATTACTGTTGTGGTTTCTTTTGTGGTGCAATTCTCGGTTGCACCCTGATTTGGTATTCTGACCTGTTTGCTGAATTTTGTAAGGGTTCACATAATCCCGGAAAAGGTAGCCTGCTAGGTATCCCATTTTATTTGTGGGATACCCTCGTGGAGATTCGTCCTAATTATTTAATTGATTTTAATGTGGAGATTCATCCTAATTACTTAATTGATTTTAATATGGACCTAATTACCTAATTGATTATAACTACTTAATTGATTGTAAAATATTGCTTTTGAATATGTGATCTTGGACCTCTCTTTGTTGCCTTACGGTATTACGGTATTATGGTCATGTCCCGCGAATGTGGGGATACACTTAGCAAAGACCCTTCGATTAAATCATCATGTCCCTATAAAATAAATCATAGTCCCTCGGATGTTGCCTTCGAATATATGATTTTGTCCCTCGATGACCCGTCGTTGTAGCCTACGGTTAAATGATGATCGTCCCTTCGAATGCTAAGGTATCCTTACAAATGTTGCCTTCAATAACCAATCAATGACCCTACGATGTCCCGTTACATCCAAAGGATAAAACTACTTACTTCTCCATAGTAAGGACAGTTTTACCCTCCTAAGGATAGGAAATACCCATAAAGACCTTGGGTAGGTATAACTCTTAATTGCTGACTCACAACCTAAATCATTCTTCATACATCACACTTTGCAAAACCTCTACTAGAAAATCACCACTTGGTATACATTCGTACTAGAATCATTGCCAAGTTATATTTTTCTAAACCGCTTTCAAAATTAAACGAGATAAATACTTTGTATACATTCGCACAAGAATCATTACAAAGTTAAACTCTCTTTTCAAAAACATTTTTAAGCAATTCACAAACACTTTTTCAGACAAACATAAGTGATCCAGCAATTAAGAGCCCATGGATAACCATGGATACAAAGGGTGCTAACACCTTCCCTTTGTATAATGTACCTCCCGAACCCAAAATCTAATTAAGGTCTTTCCTGTTCTTTTCCACCTTTCCTTATTGGATAAAAGAAAAGTCGGTGGCGACTCTTGCTATCCGCGACATTTGCTTTCCAAAGCAAAAACACACGAAGTCAGTTCACCGTATGACAAGGGTCTTAGGGTCATTGACTCTAGTAAAAGAAAAGATGCTTACGCCGAAAGCATGACGGTCATCAATCCCCTTAAGAGAATCTACCACTAAGTGAGGTTCTCGTATGACCATAACGAGGAAGGCACCTCGCGGATCAATACTACTCAACCTCTCCTATCTCAAGAAAACTCTCAGACTCAGGTGGGGAGTCCTTCCCACAAGGTTTTTTCTTTGCAATCATTATTGCTTCCAAAAAATCTTCGTCACAGAGTCAGGGTTTCGGACCAACAGGTAAACAAAGAAAATATGCAAAGGTTAGCAAAGAAAGCAATATATACAGAAAAAATAGATAACAGATAAATCTCCATGTACGTAAAAGAGGAACAACCCAAACTAGGATAGACATGCTTAGGGAAAATCGGTTGTCCCCAGCAGAGTCGCCAGCTGTCGCTACCGGGATTTCACGATAACGAAACCGGGACTAAAGAGATGCCAAAGAGAGGCAAAGTCAGAAGAGTCGCCACCGAATTTTATTTAGTTTACCTCTATCGGAGAGGAGAGGGGAAATAGTCGATAAAACCCTCGGAAAAAAGACGCGCACGGGAAGCGCAAAAAGAGAATAAGGAATCGGTCTCGTAACCGAGATTAGGGTTTGGAAGTCGGTTACGTAAGGGAAAGGCATTAGCACCCCTTACGTCCATGGTACTCCATGGGAACCATTTGGGTTGTTTTACATACATGGGATTTATCTATTATTGTTTTATTTTCAAAAGAATGTGTGAAAAAAGGGTGTTTTCGTTATTATAGTGCTCGCCAAGGATTGGGGCCCTTGTGCCTACGTATCACTCATTCGGGGATGAGGAATCAGAGCTTCGTAGTTCGGAGTAGAAAATATTTGTGTGTTGGTTGATTTTACCTTTGAGAAAAGGGTTTTCAGGATGATGCCCTAAGGCACGAAAATGAGTTTGATGAGTTGTATTGTTTTTACCTCGAATAAGGGTTTTATGAAAGAATGTTTGTGATTATATTGTACTAAAGTCTACGGCCGGATGTGATTATTCTAGACAACAAGCCAGGCGTCTTGCATCCAAAATAATCAGAGTAAGGATAGGAATGCTCCATTCTCACTCATTCTCCACCACTTAAGGCTCGTGGCGCACAATAATAATCGTAATTATTAAGTGTTTTGAATTTGATTATAAAAATGCCACTTGACGTTGAATCAAGGGTTTATTTTATTTTGATTATGAAATTTGGCTTATGCAACATGAATGCAAAATAACCAACAAGAAATTTAAGAGTCTCATTGTAAGGTAGCCCAAGAGAAAACCTTTTGTGTGCAAAAGTGACCTAAGCTAAACAAAGGAAAATGGTCTTACAAACATGTTCTCCTAAGGTGGTGCCATGATGTCATTCTTACAACATGCATGTAAGTTACGGATGAAAATTCAAGTGTTTACAAAGTATCACAAAGAGTAAAGGAAGGCTTCTAAGCAAAGGTCCTAAGATGAAATCCTCTAAGTCCAAGTTGATTAAGAGTGGAGTGAATATTTTTGGTCTTACCATTTTATCATGTTTTTGTTATTTTTAAGGTATGATGACAATAAAATAAAAAACAAGTAAATAAACATGCATGATGAGTTTGTACAATGATGATGATAATGAGTACTTGAATGTAAATTACAAGGTAATGACATAAACGTAAATCACAAGATAAAAGAATGACAATATCACAATAATAATGGTTAGTGAATGTAAATGACACAAAATAAACCACAAGTTAATGGTAACAAAATTGCAATAACAAAGGTTAATGATAAAAAAAAGGTTAGTGAAGTATAATTAGTGGTTAGTAACAATAAAATAAATTGCAAGGAATTAAAGTGCAATAATATAAATGTTAGGAGTTAGTAGTTAGTAGAATAACAATAAGCAAATAGAATAACAAGTTAATGTAAAGAAAATGGTTTCATCTATTTATCAAATGACCCAAATATGGTTGGAATAGAGGCAACATATCAATGCCTCAAAGTATCATGAAGGATCTATTGATCAATCATTAATAGGTTTAAAACATTGAAGGTTTTATCAACTCTAAACAACCACGGACATGATCTAATAGATCTCATCAACCAAATAAATGTAACAACAAGTCAACAATAAATATTAAATGATAACAAGAAACAAGGTTTGATTGAAAATGGTGGATAAAAGTAGCAAGAGCAAGAAATCCCCAAAAGGATGTAAACCCAACAAAACCCACTTGTCTCAAAGTTGACTCAAATCTCTCTCAAAACACAACCCAAGAGTAAAAAGAAATTTTCAAAGATAAAACAAAACCAAAAATGTCAAGGAGTTTGAGTCCAAAATATTACCAAGATTGTGGTGTCAAAACTAGGTTATAGTTGTGTTTGGGTTTGAGAATGAAGCAAAAAAGCTTGGAAGAGGGTGGCTATGGTTGTTGTGGTAGGAAAATGGAAGAGAAGGAAGGTGTATGTTTATATGGTGGCGGTGAATGATTATGTAAGTGAAGGTCACAAGTTTGCTACTGTTTTTGTTGTGTGGAGATTGTGGATTTTTACATGGTGGTTGGGTGGTTCAAAGAAGTAAAGAGGGTTTGGGTGAGTTAGGGTTTAGGTTGAAAAGAGGGAGCTTGAATGTGATTTGGAAAGAGGTTTTGTGGCTTTCAAGCTTGAAAAATGAGTGGGGATATTGCTCTATTTATAGAGGAAGCAAAGGGGTTGAAGTGGGTGAAAGAAAATTACTTTGTGGAGAAAAAATAGAGTTACTATTGCTGCCTGCGCAGGTGTAATCGATTACCATAATTGGGGTAATCGATTACACCATCCAAAATGGCCTGGAAATCAATTTTTGTCTGTGTAATCGATTACCATGATTAGGGTAATCGATTACACAGTCCAAAATGGCCTGGAAATTGATTTTTGTATGTGTAATCGATTACCATGATTAGGGTAATCGATTACACAGTCCAAAATGGCCTGGAAATTAATTTTTGTCTGTGTAATAGATTACCATGATTAGGGTAATCGATTACACAGTCCAAAAATTGATTTTCCCCTTATTTTGTTGGTTTTTTTCCTCCAGAACTTTAACCGGACAACCCCAGTTTTCCCCGGGTGTAAACAACATGCCTTGAGTCCGTGTAATATGTATTTGGTTATGAAATTTCAATGAAATTATGATGATGAAATAATGAAAGCATGCATGTGCAGTAGGTCCATGGATCAGATGAAAGTTGTATCGGGGTAGGGTGAAGTTTGGGGTATGACACCAATCACCCTCCCTGTTGACTTATTCAAGTCAACAGGTTCAAATTGAATTTGAACGCGGGCTAACTCTCCTTCAATCTTACTGTCCGTCCGCCATAGACCACCGCACCGGAGACTATCATAGGCGACGGTGGTGTCCTAAACCTAAATTTCCACCACCATTAGATGTACAAGGTCATGATGGACACGAATATGGTAACGAATTTGGGAAACGGTTATTGGATTGGTCAAATCGAACGAAAATGTGGAAGAACCCTAGTTTTCTAAATTCAAATTAAATGGTGCTTGGCACGAATCGGTCTCTACAACTATGGGGATTACACTCTCTTCCCTAGATACTACACTCTGGTAAGCTTAAAGTAGGAAAACGTTACGAAAGAGAAATGACTTAGTGGAGAAGGCGATCGGAAAATTCAACAGGTGAGTTCTTGAACTTGATTCGTCCTCTTCTTTTTTCTATTTCTTCTTCTTCCGAACTTGGAGATGATGAACCGAGGTTGTTGTGGTTTAGCTCAAGCAGATTGAGGCTTCAATGTGAAGCTTCAATGGCTTCTAGGAATAAGAGCTTTGAGTAAGGCGAGGGAAGAGAGGTTGCAGTAGTGAGACTGCAGTTTCGAGCAAATGCCAACGGTGATTCAATGTGTATGATGAATTGCTTAAATAGAAGTGAGGTTTAGGAATTTGGCTAGGTTTAGGATTAAAAGGATGGCTTGGAATTAGTTGGTGTTGACTCACTGAATTAACTGAAAACTCAGTTAGTTAGGAAATGGAAACTCAGTTAGTTGGTGACAGTTAATTTGTTAGTTAAGTGGAATAGGTTCAAGTGACTGGCCATTGCAGGTTATAATTGGACTGGAGTCATGTGGGATTGGGTTGATGACCTGTTGAACATGTTGCAGGTTGTGCTTTTAATATGCTCCTTGTGGCAATTGTAATTTGGATTGATGATTGGCTTGTTGTTAAACTGGCTTATAGCAAGGTAACAAGTGAACTTATACACAACCTGTCTAGATCAAAATTTATTGAACTCCCTCTGCATATTTCTCTTATGATGGAAATTGCTGTTAACATTCAGGTCAGGTAGAAAATGGTCAAAGCATAACATGGCCTTGTATATTGCTTCAAACTGCAAATGGTTGGCCTATTTATGCTGAACCACAATCCTGCTTCCAATTGCCCTATTGGTTCTTACCCTGCTAGGTTATTCATCATGTTGGTTTGTAGTTCATATCTCTGTTGCAGCTTGGAATGGTTTTCTTTTTTTGGTCTTATGTAGCATACACATTCTTCTGACCTTGCATTACATTGTCTTGCTAGGTTTATAAAGTATTCTAATTGACTGCAGCAGGCTAAGTGAATGGTCCTATTAGTTCTGCAATACACTGCATCTCTGGCATGGTCTGCCTCATGAAGTAGCTTAGTTCATGTTGTTGATTCTGACTTTGAGCTGAGTTTAAGCAGCATGTGGTCTTGATTTAGCACAATTGGCCTATAATGCTGAATCCTAGTTGTGTACAACAGGTATGTTGTCGCAGGGTCACATCCCATTAATTGATTGTGACCTTGTCATTGCCTTATGTGCTGCCTGGCTACAACAAGTCTTGGGGACTTAGGTTCATGGTAAGTTAACACACTTCATGGTCTGGTATTTGTGATGTCTCTTATTAGTTATGACTTGGTTGTCTGCAGGTTTAGCTCATGCATTGGATGCTCAACATGGTAACAAGTCTTGCAAATCCGCTGCCTTAGTATGGTCTTATTTGGATTATTGCAGCATGATGTGGTGCTGTACAGGACCAAGACTTTGATGGAATGCAAGGTCATGATGTATGTCTACTATGATTGTTGCATTTTGGCCATGGTTGGCCTGAGTTCATAGGATGTTATGACCTATCCTTGTTCTGCAGGTATAACTCACCCACATTGCCTCTATTTCACCTTAACATGACTCCATGTGACATTATTGTTGGCTGGACATTTTGGGAGATTGATATGCTGACAATCTGGTATGAGTTGGGTTGTAGAGGATGTAGCGAGTATCATTTAGGTTGGCTCATGTTAGCTTCTTATCTTGGTCTGTATGTCGCAGGCCTGACTTGGGATTGGTCTAGTTTGTGGACATGCAGTCGATATTAATGACCATAGTTGTTATGCTTTGTAGTAGGTAGGCTCAACTGACTGTGTGCTTTTGTTATTGGTCTGGCATGCTTTAGGTTTGCAGACAAGTCCATATGCCTGATGGTTGTAGTTGGTATGTTGAACTGTTTGGTATAGTTTCAATGGTCAGCAACAAATTGTGGCAAGGTTTTTCTTTGTAGGCTTTTGTTCATATAACATTACTTCACATGGTACATAGTTATGTCTAGACTTGTAAAATTGCCTTTGCTTGAATTCTTGAAGATGTCATGACTTAGGTGGGTTTGAAATGGTTATGAATTGCTCTTTTTGTATGACTTGGTTGCTCTCGTAGGCATGGCATGAACATGAACATGGTTGGCCAAGGATAACTTGCAAATGAAGAAACCATAATGGAAGCAAGCAAACATGAACAATGGCATGATGGATTAGGGTTTAGGATGGAAGAATTAGGACTTTAGGATGAAATAAGGTTGAGTTGACTTTGGTCAAAGTTGACCAAAAAGTCAATTATTAACCAAAGTCAACAATTGGTCAAAAATTCACTTTTCTTTGTATTTCTCTTGTAAATGGACATTGAATTGATGATTATGGGTAACTTTAGGGTTTAAGGATTTTGGGTTGACTTTGGTCAAAGTTAACCAAAAAGTCAATTGTTGACCAAAGTCAATAATTGGTCAAAATTGTCAAGACTTGTAATTTTTTCTGTAAAATCAAATGTGATGGTTTAGAATGGTGTGAAATGGAATGGATTGACAAATGGTTTGAAATTGGTTTTATTCCATGTACATGAATGCTTGACTTTGAAAAGAACATGACTTGACTGGTAATATATATTAACATGGTTTATGAACAAAGCTATGAATTGAGGGCATAGGATTAGGGTTTGAATGAAACATCCATGAATCAATGGGCATGACTAGCAACTAGATTGCGACACAAGAGGTTTGGTTGTTTGGATGACCAAGGCCAAAGATATACCAACATTCAACTGGACAACAATAGGTCATTGAGACCAAGATGGATTAGACCAAGTACATTGATAATAGGTGAAAATTGGGTGTCATGGATACAAAGTCAAGCTACCAAGTCCATCGGATTCATCATCTCCTTGATTAGGGTTTTCTTGAGGCCTACCCCTCAAGCAAGCCTTTTGAATCAAACCATATGCTCCAACCATCGGTCTTCCAATGTGTGAGCCTGCATTAGGGCTTTGATGGCCAAGACAAGGCCTAGAGAAGCTCCATGAGATCCCATCATCATAATTTAAGGGATTAGGGTTTTGAAGAACCTAGAGGATTGCTTGGATAAATCCTTATTGAATCCAAGCCTCTACCATCACAATTAGGGCTTCACATCCCCTATGCTTGATGGGGTAATCAGACCATGCTTTTGAGACCTGATATCCATACAAACCCTAGCTTCACAAGCCCAAGGTTTTTGAATCCATGATGATCCATTAGTGAAGGAATGATGCATATGGATGAATTATGAATGTATGCAAGTGATCCCCAGACCAAGTGGTTGGATGAATAATTAGGAAATGGGGGGGGGGGGGATTTTGGGGTACAACAGTTGCCCCTATTTAATTTTCTTGAACCTGAATATAAGAATTGCGAGAGCTTTTCAGGTATTCGAGGTGAAAGAGGATTAAATACGATGTATCCAAAATTTGCTTGAACAGGTGGTTGAAGTCACCCCCGGCTTTTGATGTTTACATAGGATATCATGGTGGGGAGTGGGATATATGTAATGCATGATGTATGCTTTTCTTTTATGATGCATGCTTATTTGTTTATTTGTCATTTGCAGGTATATGAATCATTATCATGATGGGAACTTCGACTCGTCATCAAGGATTGGAAGATGATCGTTGTGGAATCTAGGTGATGCTAACACTACTGTCAAGGAATCGTCTACCTGTTGAGGAACACTGAGATGCTAGAAACAACGCAGCATCCTAGATGATTGGATGTCACATGTGTTCAAGCAAAACCACTTTTGAGTCACCAGTCATCTTTCAAGTTTATCGGGTCTTTACAGTAATGCAAAATGTTTATCTTTAGTGTAGCTTTTATTATTCCCCGAAAATTTAAAGCATTATGTGAGTAAGATAAATCAACTACTTTGCATACAAAACACAGAAGAACAACACTTGAGGGAATGAACTGAATTTTATTGATATGAAACTGTACATAACGATGTATACAAAGATGCAGACACCCTTGATGAGGGTGTTGCAAAAAATTGAAAAATAAATGAAATGGCAATGGGAAATATTTTATATATATATCCTTCCATTGATTACAACATTGGCCTTAGTCTACTTGTAAAATTTGAATTCCGAGACCTTGCTTCGGCTGATGGTGATTGGATCGGTCCTCGACCATCTAATATCTAGCTTGTAGCGTAATGGGCTCAAGGATCATAGTCAGTGCCTTTATCCCTAACTTTTTCCTGGACATTTTAATTATTTTCATCCACCGGGATGCTCCTTTTTGCCTAAGGCGCCCTTTCGGGTTTTCGGCTTAGCGAGCCTTATATTTATTCCCTAACTTTTGCATGGGAAATTCATTTTTTTGTCCATCGGGATAGCCATTTTTGCCTAGACCAATCTTGTGGAGATTAATCTAGCGGGCTTTCATCATTTCTTTTTAGGCATAATATTTTTTGACTATGTCTGCATTCACTAACGAGGGCAAGTCTTCCCCATCCGTTGTTGTGAGGATTAAAGACCCACCTGAGAAGGGCTTCTTAATAACGAAAGGTCCCTCATAGTTGGGAGTCCATTTTCCCCGTGGGTCTGAGTGAATAGTGGAATACCTTTTGAGCACGAGTTCTCCGACGCGACACTCACGAGGAAGAACCTTCTTGTCAAAAGCTCGTTTGAGAAATCTTTTGTATAACTGACCATGACAGACGGTCGCCAAACGCTTTTCTTCGATTAGATTCAGCTGGTCATACCGTGATTGAACCCATTCAGCTTCATCGAGGTCAACCTCCATGATGACTCTAAGTGAAGGAATCTCAACTTCAATCGGTAGGACAACCTCCACCCCATATACCAATGAGTATGGAGTTGCCCCAGTGGATGTACGGATCGATGTTCTGTAACCATGCAGAGCGAAGGGTAACATCTTATGCCAGTCTTTGTATGTCTTGACCATCTTCTGAATGATTCTTTTGATATTTTTATTAGCTGCTTCTACGGCACCGTTCATCTTGGGCTGGTATAGTGAAGAGTTGTGGTGCTCGATCTTAAATTCTTTGCACAACTCCTTCATCATATTGTTGTTGAGGTTACTGGCATTGTTAGTGATGATCTTGCTAGGTATCCTATAGCGGCAGATTATCTCTTTCTTAATAAACCGGGTAACCACTTGTCGAGTGACATTAGCATATGAAGAAGCTTCGACCCATTTCGTGAAGTAGTTGATGGCGACCAGGATGAATCGATGCCCATTGGAAGCTTTGGGCTCTATCATCCCAATCATATTGATGCCCCACATAAAAAAAGGCCATGGAGAATTCAGAACATTTAACGGAGTTGGTGGAACAAAGATCTTATCACCATATATCTAACATTTGTGACATCTTTTAACAAAGTTGTAACAATCAACCTCCATTGTCTTCCAATAATACCCAGCCCGAAGGATCTTCATGGCCATAGCAGGACCCTTTGCATGTACACCCTTGTAGCCTTCATGTATGGATTTTATTATCGTGCTAGCTTCGTGTCTATCCACGCATCTGAGCAGTACAAAATCATAATTTCGTTTGTATAACATATCACCGTTTAGGAAGAACTTGGAAGAGAGTCTTCTCAGAGCCTTCTTATCGGTAATGGATATACCCTCGGGATATTATCATTTCTCCATAAATGTCTTTATATCGTAGAACCAAGGCTTATCATCGGGGTAGTTCATCTAAGTGGTCAATATGGATGGATGGTGCTTCATTCTTCCATTTGACTTTGAACATAGATGCCAACGTGGCTAGAGCATCTGCTAACTGATTTTCTTCCCTAGAAATATGGTGAAAAGAGATTTCATCAAAGTAGGGTGTCAGTTTTCTGATATGCTCTTTGTAAGGTATCAACTTGCTATCCCGAGTCTCCCAATCACCTTTCACCTGACTGATTACCAGAGCTGAATCACCGTATACCTCAAGAATCTTGATCCTTAAGTTGATTGCCGCCTCTAAATCGTAGATACATGCTTCATATTCTTCCATGTTGTTGGTGCAGTCAAAACACGATCTAGCGGTAAATGGAAGGTGGAAACCAGTTGGAGAAGTGACAACCACACCTATGCCATCGCCTCGAGCATTGGAAGAACCGTCGAACACGAGCGTCCATCACGATCCTGGTTCAGGGCCTTCCTCAGGGCCTGTTTCGAAGCCTGGCATAGTGAAGTCTCTGATAAGCATGACGTCCTCATCCGAAAAGTCAAACCTCAGCGGTTGATAACCTTCGACAGGTAGGTGAGCAAGGTAGTTAGACAAAACACTCCCTTTTATGGCTTTTTGGGTCACATACTGAATATCGTACTAGGTTAACAACATTTGCCACTGGGCAATTCTACCAGTAACAACAAGCTTCTCGAAGATGTACTTTATCGGATCCATTTTGGATATCAATAAAGTAGTATGGCAAATCATATATTGTCTCAGGCGTCGAGCAGTCCAAGTCAAAGCACAACAAGTTTTCTCTAAAAGTGAGTATCTGGTCTCATATTCAGTGAATTTCTTGCTGAGATAGTAGATAGCATGTTACTTACTGCCTGTGTCATCATGTTGACCCAAAACGCAACCCATAGATTCATCGAGCCCTGTAAGATACATAATGAGAGGCCTACCAGGAACCGCGGTGTCAGGATTGACGGTTCTTGCAAGTACTTTTTATTTCATCGAATGCCACTTGGCAATCATCATTCCACACAATCGATTGATTTTTTCTCAACAGTTTGAATATCGGTTCGCAGGTAGTCGTGAGGTGTGGTATGAATCTGAAGATGTAATTAAGTCGCCCAAGGAAACCTTTGACTTCTTTTTCTGTTCGAGGAACTGGCATTTCTTGGATGGCTCGGACTTTGTCGAGATCAACCTTAATACCTTTTTGACTGACTATGAAACCCAAGAGTTTACCGGATCGGACCCCAAAAGTACATTTAGCCGGATTCAGGCGCAGCTTAAACTTTCGGATTCTAACGAACAATTTCCTCAGGTTCACCAAGTGATCTTCTTCAGTTCTAGATTTGGCAATCATGTCGTCCACATAAACCTCAATCTCTTCATGAATCATGTCGTAGAAGAGGGTTACCATGGCGCGCTGATATGTTTCCCCTGCATTTTTCATGCCGAACGACATTACTTTGCAGCAGTAAGTTCCCCAAGGTGTGATGAAAGTTGTCTTCTCCATATCTTCTGGAGACATCTTTATTTGATTGTACCCGAAGAACCCATCCATAAAAGAAAAGACGGAAAACTGAGTTGTATTATCAACCAAAACATCAATATGAGGCAAAGGGAAGTCATCCTTTGAACTTGCTCTATTGAGGTCTCGATAGTCTACACACATTCGTACTTTACCATCTTTCTTAGGAACTGGAACTATATTAGCAACCCACTGTGGATACTCAGAAATGGCTAAGAAGCCCGCATCAAGCTGCTTCTTAACCTCTTTCTTGATCTTGAGTGCCATGTCGGGTCTAGTCCTTATGAGCTTTTGCTTGACCGAAGGACATTCAGGCTTGAGTGGCAAGTGATGTTCAACAATGCTGGTGTCTAATCCTGGCATATCTTGATACGACCAAGCGAAGACGTCAACATATTCATGCAATAACTCTACCAACTCAGAGTGTACATGTTTGTCCAGAGATGCCCCGACCTTTACTTCTCTTTTGTCAGTTTCAGAACCCAAGTTAATGACATCCATTGGTTCTTTGTATGGCTGAATCTCTTTTTCTTCGTGCTTAAGGAGTCGTGCTAGTTCAGTTGGTAATTCACAATCTTCCTCACTATCGTCTTCATCTTGGTTGATTGGAAACCCAAATTTATAGTTGATTTTAACCATGTTGTAATCAATAGTTTTGTTTGCTCTGCATATGATGAGCTTATTTTAGTATGCTTTTTTGAGAAAAGTGGAAAAAGAAAAGAAGAAATCTTTTGTCATTTCATTGTTTTTAGTGAAAAAGGAAAATAACTGAAAGAAAAGGGAACACCAGTTTTACATATAAAAAGTACTTTTTTATTTATTCATATAATACTTTTAAATATGGAGGCCCTTACAATCTATCCTCTCGTCTCAGGCGAGGACGAGGGATTGAGAAAACAAAATGCATTACATTTTTTCCGAGTACACTATGGGAATCACGGTGGTCATCCAATTGGGAAGCTTGGACCCTGGAGGACATCTGTGTATGAGGACATGTGCCTCTGGTTTGCTACCGCTGGGCTCTTCAATAACTGCCACAGTGTGCTCATTTTGATAGTCGACGCTGCTGAATTTGACCGGGTTGAACTGCTTTCTCTTCGGGCTTGCCTTGCATGCTGCTGGGTGATAACCGATACCAAACCTGTCACGTTTCCCTATCACATTGATAACCTTACCCCAACCGGGAAGCGGGCCCTTTTCCAATGTTTGCTTGGCACTTTTCATTGAGGATAGGATGGTAGCGGAAGATTGGTTATGATTGGCAGTAGCGAAAATGACTTCTTCAAACTCTAAACAGTGGAACGGAACCTCAACAATTCCTTCATCTGTTTCAACATATTTGAACAAGGAGAGTTTGCTAACCAACATATCTTCTTCACCATACATAATTACCAGTTTATCATCAATCAAGTACTTCAGCCTTTGGTGCAATGTAGAGGTGACTTCCCCAGCGGCATGAATCCACGGTCTGACCAACAAACAACTATAAGCTGGGTTTATATCCATGACTTGGAAGATGATGCTGAACTGGTGGGGTCCAACACAGATAGGAAAATCGACTTCCCTAATATCTTGCCTTTGGGAACCGTCAAAAGCTCGAACGATCAGTGCGCTGGTCCTCATATCAGGCCCCTTAAACTACAATTGGCTTAATGTAGATTTTGGCAACACATTAAGCGAATAACCAGTGTCAACGAGGACTCGAGATAAGAGAGAGTCAGTGCATGTGACCGAAATGTGTAGTGCTTTATTGTGGGAATTTCCCTCAGGAGGTAGCTCTGCTTGATTAAATCCCAGATACCTATTGGCAGTGATATTAGCAACCACGTCATCAAATTGATTGACTGTGATATCTTGCATCACATCAGCAGCATTTAGAGCTTTTAGCAATTCCTTGCGATGAGCCTCAAAACTCAATAGCAAAGACAAAATTGATATTTTGGAGGGAGTCTGATTCAACTGGTCAACAATTTTGAAATCACTTTTCTTAATCAATTTGAGGAATTCTTGGCTTTCCTCAAAAGTGGTTCTCTTCTTGTGATTTTCAACTTGTTCTTTCTCAACCATCGGCCCTTTACCCTTAGACGTTTCAGATTCTGCAACTTTATTGTCAATAACCTTCGTCAGCACTGGAGCAGTCGTCACGCTCGGAGTGGCAGGTACAGTTGCCTCTACCTGCAGAGTCGGAGTAGGAATGACCTTCTCCTTAGGCGGGATAACTGTGGGTGTTGGAGACACCCTAGGAGTGTATTTTGGAGCTAATACACGGCCACTCCGAGTTATACCTCCTGTTTCAGCAATGTTGACGATTTCTGTGTCAGGAATGCGAATTTATTTTCCTCCCAAATATGTTGTAGTCTCATAATTCCAAGGCACTGCCTTGGTATTATGATACGGGAACAGAGTGGGAACACGGAAATGAATCGGTTGAATCCTCTTGGGAGAAGCTTCAACCTTCTTCTTTTTGTACATAATTGTTACTAGTTCAATTACTTCCACCTCTTCTGCTGCTTTAGATTTGGAGAAATGTATTAAACCTTGATCCATCAGTTCTTGCACACAATCCCTCAGCTTGTCGCAATTGTCTGGATCAAACTCGCATACTGCACAATCATCATGTACACCTTCTACAAACCCAAACTGTTCAAGCCTCTGTAACACAACTGACATCGGAGTCTTCACCTCTTCGGCCCTTAGTATAGATTCGGAATTTTCTTCTTCGATCACAACGTTGGTTGTTGCACCACCGTGGTTTTCCAAGGGATTCGTCTTCACGTTGGGCTTTTCCTCAGAGAAAGACAGGACCTCTTTATCAATTAACTCTTGGATCCTCTTTTTGAGAGCCCAACAGTCCTCGGTGCAGTGTCCTATATACCCTGCGTGGAAAGCGCATGTGGCATTAAGATTGTGACTGCGATTAAAGAGAGGAGAGGTTGTTGGGAGTTCTCTTGGTACGATAGCCCCTGCATGGATCAAATATGGCACCAACTCTGCATACGGTACCGGGATCTTATCAAATTGGTGACGATTACCAAAATTGCTCTTATTATTCTGACCTCGACTTTGTCCTTTGTTATCACGATTGTATTGTTGGTTAGGATTTCTCTAAGCGGGTGTTGATTGTTGATTGCCTTTTTGTGGTTGGTACTGGAATGGTAGTTGTTGATATTGAGTTACGGCGACGTATGGATACGATAATACGGAATATGGGCCATCGGAAATTGATATTGGGGGTGAGCACTCGTCGTTAGAGCGTTTGCTTCCCCCTCCTTCTTCTTTATGAAGCCCCCATACGGCCTCTTGTTTGTTGTTTGTGGAGCGGTCATGTCTGTGATCTTCCCCGATTTCAACCCATTCTCTACACGCTCCCCAATGGTTACCATATCAGCAAAATTTGTCGATGAACTGTCAATCATCTACTCGTAATACATCCCTTGCAGTGTACCCATGAAGATATCTACCAATTTGTTGTCAGATAATGCTAGACAGACCCTAGATGCCATTTCGCGCCAACGTTGAACATTCTCTTTGAAGGTTTCATTAGATCTTTGTGACTGATTCTGTAATTGAAGCCTTGTCGAAGCCATGTCAAGGTTGTACTTATATTGTTTCAAGAATTCCTCGGATAGATCCCTTAATGACCGAATCTTTGTGCATTCCAAACCCATGTACCAATCCAGGGAAGCCCCAAACTGGCTATCCTAGAAACAATGGATCAGGAGGTTATCATTGTCAATATACGAGATCATTTTTCGATAGTACATGGTGATGTGACTGCGAGGACAGTTGATGCCTTTGTATTTAGGAAGGTCAGACACCTTGAATTTCTGCGGGAGTACCACGTTCGGGACCAAACAGAGATCTCGAGCGTCTATGCCGAAGGTGGAGAAACCCTTGATGGCCCTTATTCTGTCATCCAAGAGCTGATAACCTGCAGGTTTGGCCGGATCAGTAGCGGGAGGAGCGACCTGACTGGCCGGTCGGGGAGTTTCTAGAGCGATTTGTGTGGGCATGTTTAGGGTAAACCACATTTGAGGCGGGTAAGAGAAACCCGGAGGCACGATTTGGGCAGTGTGAACCATCTGAGGATATTGTCCTCCAGCCTGAGCATTGGGGGCCTGAGGTGCCCCTGTCTACATATGCTGGAGTGCAGGATCGGTAGGTGCGTAAGTCAACATGGGCATGGATGTTTCCTCAGGATAACCAAATGGAACGGTCGGGAACTGACTTATGCTCGTAGATTGAGCAGTTTGAGCGGGAATCTGAAAATAGAGGCGCGGGCCTTGGTAGTCATCCTCAGCGTCAGGGGTGTCATCAGGGACCTGACCTTGGTTAGTCTCCGGATTGGCGACATCGACCGGAGGAGTTTGGATAGTGGGGACACCCCATGGGAAACCAGCGTTTCCAATAGCAGAAGAAGCAGTGAGAGTCGGGTGAGGGAAAAAAGCCCCCCATTGGCGAGATGAGCAGCAAAGTGTAGGGGAATCCCCCAAGGGTAGGTAGCAGCAAGCCTAGTTGTGTCAGCAGGGACCAGTTGATGATTCCCAGTGGTTGGCACCATAGCCTCCACCAGAGTTTTGACGGTAGTGCCAACAGCGGTAGTAGGATTGGTCACCCCAACAGCATAGGTGACATTGGCAGCAGTAGAGGTAGGGGCCTTATGAGTTTGGAGAATTTCCAGGATGGTCTCCATGTTGCCCCTGAAGAGGTTCATCTCACCTTGAAATCGGGCGAGGGATTCGCGGACAACAGCATTGTCAGATTCATAATCAACCATTATCCTTGATTTGTTTGAGTGTGCGAAGTATTGATGACGAGTCGTCGTTGTTGCTGTGGAAAAACGACGAGAGTAAGCATTTTGTTTTCTGGCGGCATATGACATATAAATGTGTGAATGTATGTACGCATGCGAAAAGATTGATGTGTACATTTTTTTTTTCATTATATTCATTTTTTTGTAAAGGAAGACAATTCCAAGGAATCCGTGAGTTGGTTTATCTAACATAAGCAAATACAAAGCATAAAGAGATATAGTTTATGAAGTCAATACATGAGAAACTCTTTTATTCAATATCGAGAAGACGGAATACAAGTACATATCAGGGAACTGCCCACTGGGCTACAGGAGTATCAACATTGACCCTATCAGACATCAACCTTGTGAACAAGAGTAAGTTACAAATCAAACTTAAAGAGCGGTAATTAGAAACATCTTGACAACAGCTCTTCGTAATAAGTCTGAGACTTCGGGGACAGGCGTGCACCCCATTTTCCCAATATCGCACTCCCTTCAGGTGGTAAGTCGTGATCAAGTTCGCTTGGAACACTGCTCGTAACTGTTTTCTCTCGGTTTGGGAGATCTTCAGGATGCCCATTCACTTGTGGGAGTAGGCTGGTGTCTTCCAGGTTCTTATGTGATTGCTCTTATGTGAGGAAATGGTTAAATCCTAATATCAAATTCTAGTTCTAATGGGATCATGTTATAAAATGCCTAAAATTACCTTTAAAGCGCAAAATGGTCATTTGCAAAATATGTCCAAATATCATCACAAATCAAATTCTAACCATGGCCTAAAGTTGGCTAAATCCTAAAGATTGATTTTAAACTAATGTTGAAAATGGTATTATTCTAAATTCAATCGAAGGTCTAATTATCCCAAATTAAAATCTAATCAAGGTCCTAATTAAATCTTAATATCCTAAAATAAAAATTTAATTCCTAATTATCAATTATCAACCTAATTAATCTAATTACAAATTGAAAAAATAAAACAATTAAGAAAGTAAAAGAAATGAAATTAATTGGGAGGTGTACACTAGAACTTGAGGTGTAAAACAGAATTATCCTAATGGGCTGCAGACAAGCCCAACTCAAGTTTTTTGGTCAGAGGATGTAGGTTCCAAAAAACAAAATGGGGAGTAAAACGATACATGGGTTGCGTCCAAGCCCATTATCAATTAACTCATCTCCTAGGAGGGGTGTATGATCAAAACGCAGTGTGAGACGACAGGAAGACCAATGGGCTTTGCTAAGCCCAATTTTCATTTCCTTCACTAGCCACAGTGGGTTCATTAGAAAGGGCAGGGTATGAAACGTAATTTGGTAGGCTTGAACAGACTAAGCCCAATCACCCTTCCTTGTTGACTTGTTCAAGTCAACAAGTTCAAATTGAATTTGCACGCACGTTAACTCCTCTTCAATCTTACTATTCGTCCGCCATAGACCACCGCGCCGGTGGCTGTCGCCAGTAATGGTGGTCGCCTAAACCTAAATTACCACCACCATTAGATGCACAAGGTCATGTTGGACACGAATATGGTAACGGATTTGGGAAACAGTTATTGGATTGGTCGAATCGAACGAAAATGTGGAAGAACCCTAGTTTTCTAAATTCAAATTAACTGGCGCTTGGCACGAATCGGTCTTTACCACTATGGGGCTTGCACTCTCTTCCCTAGATACTACACTCTGGTAAGCTTAAAGTAGGAAAATGTTACGAAAGAGAAACGACTTACCGGAGAAGGCGATCGGAAAATTCAACAGGTGAGTTCTTGAATTTGATTCGTCGTCTTCTTTTTTCTCTTTCTTCTTCTTCTTATGAACTTGGAGATGATGAACTGAGGTTGTTGTGGTTTAGCTCAAGCAGATTGAAGCTTCAATGTGAAGCTTCAATGGCTTTTAGGAATGAGAGCTTTGAGTAAGGGGAGGGAAGAGAGGTTGCAGTTGTGAGAGTACAATTTAGAGCAAATGCCAAGGGTGATTTAATGTGTATGATGAATTGATTAAATAGAAGTGAGGTTTGGGTATTTGGCTAGGTTTGGGATTAGGAAGGATTCAGTTAAGGATGGCTTCGAATTTGTTGGTGTTGACTCACTGAGTTAACTGAAAACTCCGTTAGTTAAGAAATGGAAACTCAGTTAGTTGGTGACAGTTAATTGGTTAGTTAAGTGGAATAGGTTCAAGTGACTGGCCATTGCATGTTATAATTGGACTGAAGTCATGTGGGATTGGGTTGATGACCTGTTGAACATGTTGCAGGTTGTGCTTTTAATATGCTCCTTGTGGTAATTGTAATTTAGATTGATGATTGGCTTGTTGTTCAACTGGCTTATAGCAAGGTAACAAGTTAACTTATACACAACCTGTCTAGATCAAAATTTATTGAACTCCCTCTGTATATTTCGCTTGTGATGTCAATTGTTGTTAATATTCAGGTCAGGTAGAAAATGATCAAAGCATAACAGGGCCTTATATATTGCTTCAAACTGCAAATGGTTGGCCTATTTATGTTGGCCACAATCCTGCTTCCAATTGCCCCATTGGTTCTTGCCCTGCTAGGTTATTCATTCTCCTGGTTTGTATTTCATATCTCTGTTGCAGTTTGGAATGATTTTCTTTTTTTGGTCTTATGTAGCTTATGCATTCTTCTGACCTTGCATTACATTGTCTTGCTAGGTTTGTAAAGTATTCTAATTGACTGCAGCAAGCTAAGTGAATGGTCCTATTGATTCTGCGGTACACTGTATCTCTGGCATGGTCTGCCTCATGAAGTAGCTTGGTTCATGCTGTTGATTCTGACTTTGAGCTGAGTTTAAGCAGCATGTGGTCTTGATTTGGCATAGTTGGCCTGTGATGCTGAATCCTGGTTGTGTGCAGCAGGAACGTTGTAGCAGGGTCACATCCCATTAATTGATTGTGACCTTGTCATTGCCTTATGTGGTGCATGGCTGCAACAGGTCTTGGGGACTTAGGTTCATGGTAAGTTAACACACTTCATGGTCTGGTATTTGTGATGTCTCTTATTAGTTATGACTCGGTTGTCTGCAGGTTTAGCTCATGCATTAGATGCTCAACATGGTAGCAAGTCTTGCAAATCCACTGCCTTGGTGTGGTCTTATTTGGATTATTGCAACATGATGTGGTGTTGTACAATACCAAGAATTTGATGGAATGCAAGGTCATGATGTATATCTGCCATGATTGTTGCATTTAGGCCATGGTTGGCATGAGTTCATAGGATGTTCTGACCTATCCTTGTTCTGCAGGTATAGCTCACCCACATAGCCTCTATTTCACCTTAGCATGACTCCATATGACACGATTGTTGGATGCACATTTTGGGAGATTGATATGTTGGCATTCTGGTATGAGTTATGGTGTAGAAGATGCAGCAAATATCATTTGGGTTGGCTCATCTTTGCTTCTTAGCTTGGTCTGTATGTTGCAGGCCTGACTTGGCATTGGTTCAGTTTGTGGACATGCAGTAGATATTAATGACCATTGTTTTTATGCTTTGTAGCAGGTAGGCTCAACTGACTGTGTGCTTCTGTTATTGGTCTGGCATGCTTCAGGTTTGCAGATAAGTCCATATGCCTGATGGTTGCAGGTGGTATTTTGAATTGTTTGGTCTAGTTTCAATGGTCAGCAGCAAATTGGATGGTTTATGGCAATGTTTTTCTTTGTTGGCTTTTGTTCATATAACATTACTTCACATGGTCCATAGTTATGTCTAGACTTGTAAAATTGCCTTTGCTTGAATTCTTGAAGATGTCATGACTTAGGTGGGTTTAAAATGGTTATGAATTGCTCTTTTTGTATGACTTGGTTGCTCTCGTAGGCATGGCATGAACATGAACATGGTTGGCCAAGGATAACTTGCAAATGAAGAAATCATAATGGAAGCAAGCAAACATGAACAACGTCATGATGGATTGGGGTTTAGGATGGAAGACTTAGGATTTTAGGATGAAAAGAGGTTGAGTTAACTTTGGTCAAAGTTGACCAAAAAGTCAATTGTTGACCAAAGTCAACAATTGGTCAAAAATTCACTTTTATTTGTATTTCTCTTGTTAATGGACATTGAATTGATGATTATGGATAATTTTAGGGTTTAGGGATTTTGGGTTGACTTTGGTCAAAGTTGACCAAAAAGTCAACAATTGGTCAAAATTGTCAAGACTTGTACTTTTTTTATGTAAAATCAAATGTGATGGTTTAGAATGGTGTGAAATGGAATGGATTGACAAATGGTTTGAAATTTGTTTTATTCCATGTACATGAATGCTTGACTTTGAAAAGAACATGACTTGACTGGTAATATATATTAACATGGTTTATGAACAAAGCTATGAATTGAGGGCATATGATTAGGGTTTGAATGAAACATCCATGAATCAATAGGCATGACTTGCAAATAGATTGTGACACAAGAGGTTTGGTTGTTTGGATGACCAATGCCAAAGATATACCAACATTCAACTGGACAACAATAGGTCATTGAGACCAAGATGGATTAGACCAAGTACATTGATAATAGGTGAAAATTGGGTGTCATGGATGCAAAGTCAAGCTGCCAAGTCCATCAGATTCATCATCTCCTTGATTAGGGTTTTCTTGAGGCCTACCCCTCAAGCAAGTCTTTTGAATCAAACCATATGCTTCAACCATCAGTCTTTCAGTGTGTGAGCCCGCATTAGGGTTTTGATGGCCAAGACAAGGCCTAGAGAAGGTCCATGAGATCCCATCATCGTACTTTTAGGGATTAGGGTTTTAAAGACCCTAGAGAATTTCCTGGACAAATCCTTGTTGAATCCAAGCCTCTACCATCACAATTAGGGTTTCACATCCCCTATGCTTGATGGGGTAATCAGACCATGCTTTTGAGACCTGATATACACACAAACTCTAGCTTCACAAGCCCAAGGTTTTTGAGTCCATGATGATCCATTAGTGAAGGAATGATGCATATGGATGAATTAAAATGTATGCAAGTTACTCCCTCCGTTCGTTATTATACCTAGTTTCCCCGTTCCTTTCACATATGTATCACATGTGACACTTATTAAATTAAATTACAAAGATTAAAGAATTAAAAATCATCCTTTTTTTATTGAATTTTTAATTTTTTATTTGCTCCTCCTTGTGAGAAAGAGGGATTTTTTAAAAAATAATCATGTTTTAAAAAAAAAATCTAAAATAACAATATTTTCAAAAAAAGTACCAAAGTATGTTTCAATAAAAAAAGCACCCACAAGAAGAGTAGTCAGAGGGTATGACACATGCACTCATTTTTTGTAATAGGTGCCATCATGCATGGCACATGCTTATAGGACATGCCACTGCATGTGGTGCATGCGTGCATCCTCTATGAGCATGCGCCACAGGTAGTGGCTATTGTGTTATCTTGTTTTTTTATAATTATTTTAACAATAAAATAAAATAAAATATTTAATAAAAACAATTATAATATTATTTCATCAAACATTATTACACAACAATTGGATAGAAATTAATGACCCCCTCGATCATAACGCCTTCCGATTCTACACCCCGACACATTCGCATGCCTTCGAGGTCTCCCATGATTTCCATAAGGTGTTTGGGTCTCCTAGTATTCGCCTGAGACAAAGGTGGTTGGTGAGAGGGTCATATCTAACAAATTTTCAATCATATCCCCCTAACACCATGCGCTCTGTAATCGAGTTTGGTGCCCATGCTGTCGTAGTTGGGTCGTGTTGGTTGGGTTAGGTTTTGGCG
The DNA here is from genome assembly GCF_024323335.1 of Lathyrus oleraceus. Classification (NCBI taxonomy): domain Eukaryota; kingdom Viridiplantae; phylum Streptophyta; class Magnoliopsida; order Fabales; family Fabaceae; genus Lathyrus; species Lathyrus oleraceus. The sequence goes on along the minus strand of NC_066579.1, from coordinate 144,131,470 downwards.
ACATGGTAGGTTGAATTGGTATATTGAATCGTTTTAGAAATGAAGCGATGGTTTTTTTGGTGTTTGAAAGGCATGTGTTTGTTGGGTGCTTTAGTGATATGATGTTTGGGAGCTTTGGTGGTGTGATATTTTGGTGCTTTGGTGGTGGATGTTTGGGTGTACATAGGTTGGGGATATGGTTGGGTGCGGCGGAATCATATACATCGTCAAGGCTATATTAAGATATGGTGGCGGCATATGGTTGTTAGTGGTAAAGGTCATGCTCTTGGTTTTGTGTTTGGATGTGTGGCATGGATTGATTGTAGAGTTGGGTGTATGTGGGTTTGGAATCATGTTTTATAGGTGGTTGGATGTTTTTGGTATGGTGATATTGTGATTGGGTGGGTTGATATTGTTGTTGGGTTTGGTAATGGTGTGAGGTTTGTTGTTGGGCGGGGGGTTTGTTGTTGGACGTATGAGTACGAATCTTGTTGGCATGGGTCGATCAAATATCCCAGGCCAGACACAAACTATGTTTTTATAACCGACCTATACCAATTCATATAATTTTGAGTTAGTCTAGCATCCTGCATGATAGGTTTATTTATGATCTACATGGGTGATGCCCCAATAGTCAAGTTATCTCTCACTTGCACAATGTCATATATGAAGATCACTACAAAATAGTACAAATAAGGTTGGAATATCCGATTCATATAATCCATGAAAATAGCATGTGCATTCGTCACTCTAAATGATATTACAAGGAATTCATAATAGCCATATCGGGTTCTAAATGCAGTCTTTGGTATATCAAAACTTTTAACTCGAATTTGATGATAGCCTGATCATAAATCAATCTCTGAGAACACACGAGCTCCGTTTAATTGATCTAACAAATCGTCTATCCTTGGTAGGGGATACTTGTCCTTAATGGTGACTTTATTCAACCGGCGATAATCAATACATAACCACCTATCACCATCCTTCTTGTTTACTAGTAACACTAGAGCTCCTCATGGTGAAACACTAGGCCGGATGAAGTACTTTCTCAACAACTCTTCCAATTGATTCTTTAACTCTCTTATTTTGAGTGATGTCATACGATATAGAGAGACAAATATTGGGGTCGTCCTAGGTATCAAATTAATAGAGAACTCCACTTCCCTTTCATGAGGGAGGGAAGTGACACCCTTGGGTAAAACTTCTGGGAATTCACAAACTATATGAATTTGTGTAACCTTCAGATTGTCAGTTGACTCCTTAGTGAGAACCAAGAGAACATACTTTTCCTTCTCAAACAAGTAATTAACCAAACCAACTGTACCTTCCAAAATAGTGGTTAGTATATCCTTTGGAGTAACTTCACTATGAAATGATAATTAACTTCTCTTTGCACCCAATAAACGCCAAATTGGCAGGAATCCAATCCATTCCTAATACTACACCCACCTTCTTAAGGGTTAAACATATAATATCAATTTGAAAAATCCTACCATTCACCGATAGTGAACAATTTTAACAAATCAATGGTGTCTCTACAACTTCATCCATGGCGGTAGTTACCACCATAAGAGGGGACAAGGGAATTACTTTCAAATCGAGACACTTCATACATTGAATTAACATAAAAGAGCGTGTTGCTCCAGAATCAAACAATACAAAATAAGGATGGTCATTTACATGACACGTACTATCAATTAAAGCATTTTTACCCTTAGCCTTCTTTTCATCCAAGATATAAACCCGACCAGTACTCTTCCCTTGCGCTTGGATATTCTTATGAGGATAATCTCTAGCCAATTTTCATTCCCTTTGACAATTAAAACACCTAATTGCACTTCAGGCATATCTCTCGAAATTAAACCTCTTAGACATTTGACATTGAAGAGGGTGGGTAGGTTTTGCATGTTGCACTTGTTTTTCTTTGAAAGGTTGAGGTCTAGGCCTAAACTGACGACTTGGTCTCCCTTGGTCCTTCTGGCGAACTCTAAATTGTTCCCTTTCCTCTCGAACCTTCTTCAAACTATTTTCAGTTACATAACATTGTCTAAATAGCTCTGCATAAGTATTGAATTCCCTCTGAGAAACACTATGAGAGATTTCACCCCTTAATCCAAATATAAACTGATCAATCTTCCATTTCCCATCTGGTGCATACACAGATTTCCTGGAGTAAGAAACCATGCCCTCAAACTTTTCAGCATATTCAACCACTGCCATAACACCCTGCCTAAGCTGTTGTAATTGAAACTCCTTATGAATTCTCAAAGTGCTAGGAAAATACTTGTCCAGAATAGTAGTCTTAAAATGTTTCCAATCCTTGGGTACTCCTTGATTAGTCATGAGAGTCAAAGCACTCTCTCACCATCTAACAACAGACCCTTCATCATGTGAGAAGAAAACACAACCTTATTCTCTTCACTGCAGTGCATTATCTAAAAGATTCTCTCTATGATGGTTATCCATTAACGGGCTTTCATAGGATCTAATCCACCATGAAATTCAGAGGATTCATATAGAATAAATCCTGAAAACTACCACCTGAAGCTTCTTGTGGAATTACTTGAGGGTGAAGACTGCCATTCAACTGTTGCATCATCAACTACATGGATTGGTTTTATTGTTGCTACATCTGTTGCACAAATTGAGGCCACTGAACACCATCACTCCCAATTGTTGGTTCTAAGTCTGAATTCTAAGTTCTTGGCCTACCAGAACCTCTGCATCTGTCATCCATGATCCTAAACAAAATATAAGTAGAATTAAGTTGATCAGGCTCAATGCTATAAATATGGCATCGAGAATAATGATGACAATGTACATATGAGGTAGAAAGAATTTATCATGATATTTCACGGCTAGATCGAGGATTCAACCTGCTCTGATACCAATTGTAAAACCCACATATAATACATGTCTAGAAGTATATATTACATATAGTGTAATACTGATACTGAAATACATAAGCGCCTATCAGCAACAATGTACATATTTACATGCCTAAAAACAACTACAACTATGGCATAATATATACAACGATGCCAAAAAGAAAACTATGATCTAGATCATTCTCTGAATGATCTCAAAATAGATATATACACAGTGGAACACCATCTAAAATATCAATCAGTCAAGGAAATCAAAGCACCTTGTCCTTGTCCTTCACCTGTATAGAACTTCATCAATATGGGAAACTACAACAATCATAGAAATCATAAATAATCCATACATTCATGGAAAATTTCATCATCAAGATAGCACACACAACAAGTAAAATGGATCTTATGTCATTACTACCAAAACCCTAATCTCTATTGTAAGAAATGTTCTAACTAGAATCCACCTTATAGAAAGAGATGTTGAGAGATGATGAGATGAGATAATGAACCCAAGCTTCCTATTTCTTCCTTCAAGTTTTTCTTCTTCTCAAACTTTGTTTTCTTTTCACAAGTATCCTCTCCTTTTTCCCATGTTCTTTTCTCTGCTACTGATACATTGAGAGGCAATATGGTTTAGAAACAAGGCTTGGAATATGTGGTTGGAAAAAATTAAGCAAGTGGGTAGAACTTGTGGTCATAAAAGAGAGATTAAATTGTGTGTTTGGAAATTGAGAAAAGTAGAAGAAAATATCTCATGTAATATTACATTACAATATTTTCTCATAGCAACTAATTGTTTCTTTCATAATTTGTATTATTTTCATGATCACTATTTCATGATCACTATTTATGAAACAAAAGGAAAATAATACTAATTACGTATATTAGTATTATTTGATAAATATGAGGGTAGAAGTTAGATGCACACACTGCTGCAGAGAGTGTAAGCTAGGTGCACACTGCTACGTGAATTGAAATTGAGTTAACAAAATGGAAAACAAAAGCATTGTATTATATAGCAATTTTTAATATATTAAATAATTGGATATATAAGTTAGAAAGAAAAATAAAACTAGCTTTAATATGAAGCATACACATATGTTGTTATTTCTGTTCTCTAATCGTAAATAAATAAAATCTAAGTTCACATGTTTTTTCAATTCCCAGCTCATAAAAGCATATCAAACTGCTGCAGCAGTGTTGTTGTTTTATTTGAGGTTTTGAAAACAGTTAATTAAAAGAGGTTGTATATGATGAGGTATAATAAGTGTCTATCGTTGTTTCAGATTTCAGCATTTTATCTTTCTACTAGTTACCAAATGGAGTATACGAGTAAATAGAATGATATTAAAATTCATTGCAATATATTTTAACTCTATGTTTATATATTTTTTTAGTTTTTGGAATGTGATTCTTAATATAGAACCATGACATAACACACATTCCTTTTGTTATAGTATGGAGTCAATGGATATGAGTGAGTATGCACAAGGTCAAGATGAAACTCGTAAGGAAATATTGTCAACACTTTGGATTATTTTCACTAAAATTGGAAAAGGAAAGGATGGAGTTGAAAGAGATGCATGTAATTTTTGTAGTACTAATTTTGCCATCGAAAAAAATCCCAAGTCTGGTCAAAATTATGGAACTTCACATCTAAGTCGTCATGTTTTTATTTGTAAAAGTTTCCACTTAAGCCTTCTTAGTCTAGAGGAATCGTCAAGCCTAACCCCAATCAACCAAAACACACATCGTGAATTACTTGGAGAAGCCATTATTGCACATGATCTTCCTTTTAGCTTTGTCGAGTATGAGAAAATTCGAGTTTGGGTGAAATATTTGAATCCATGTGTTGAAATGGTCTATAGGAATACCATGGTGTCAGATATTGAAAAAAATATATGATAAAGAAAGGATCAAGCTTAAGGAAATCATGGGTAGGATTCCAAATAAAATTTGTCTAACATCGGATGTTTGGACATCATCTACTAGTGAGGTTTATATCTGTTTGACTGCTCATTTTGTTGATGAAAATTGGAAGTTAATTAGTTGACTTCTTAACTTTCTTCGAATGAAGCCCCCCCCCCCCCCCCCCCCCCCCCCCCCACACACACACACACACGGGTATTGCACTAGAAGCTACTTTATTTAATTTCTTAAAACAATGGGGAATAGATAAGAAAATATTTACTATTACGATGGATAATGCATCTGCCAATGATAACATGCAAGACCATTTGAAAACTCATCTTCGAGTGCAATGCAATTTGATGTGTGGTGGTGAATTTTTTCATATCCGATGTTCGGCCCATGTACTCAACTTAATTGTCCAAGAGGGTTTAAAAGTTGCTAGTGAAGCTCTCCATAAAATTAAAGAGAGTGTCAAGCATATTAAAGGATCTAATGGAAGAATGCTTAAGTTCAAAGATTGTGTCGAGGACGCAAGGATAAATGTTAGCGGTGGTTTAAGATTTGTTGTATCTACTAGATGGAATATCACTTATTTGATGCTTGAAAGTTCCTTGCAATATAGGAAAGCTTTTGAGTTTTATAAGGTGGCGGATAGAAGCTATAAATATTGTCCATCTGATGAGGAATGGGAAGGGGGGAAAGGATTTGTGAGTTTTTAGAACCTTTTTATGAAATTACCAATTTGATTTCTGGTTCATCTTATCCAACTGCAAATCCGTATTTCATGCAAGTGTGGAAAGTCCAGTGCATTTTAGAAAAACATCAAAAAAGTATTGATAAGGTGATAAAACATATGTCTAGTGATATGAAAGTGAAATTTGACAAATACTGAAAAAACTATAGTGTTGTGCTAGCATTTGGAGCTATTCTTGATCCACGCTTGAAGGATAAATTTTTGAAGTTTTTCTATACTACACTTGATGCCTCAACCTCTGAAGGGAAACTTAAGAATGTAATGGATAAATTAAAAGGGTTTTATGAAAAACATGTTAGTTATTCTACCAATGAAAGTGTTTCTCTTTCTCAACCATCTAATGAGTTCAACTCATTGGCTAAGCTATCTAGAGAGGGGAATAAAGCTACAACATCAAAGACTATAACGGTAAGTTTTTATATTAACATATTTATTTCACCCCATTTCCTCTTCTTTATATATATATATATATATATATATATATATATATATATATATATATATATATATATATATATATATATATATATATATATATATATATATATATATATATATATATATATATATATATATATATATATATATATATATATATATATATATATATATATATATATATATATATATATATATATATATATATATATATATATATATATATATATATATATATATATATATATATATATATATATATATATATATATATACTTGTTTGAAAACTTTAGGTTGTCTATTATTTATATTTTATTAGTATTAGAAAAAGAGAAGGATTATTGCATGAAATTGTTAGTAAGGAGCAATTAAATAAATAAGATACCCTCTCTAAGAGGTGATCTAAACTAACATATATTAGAAAAAATATATTGGTCTTTATCTAATTATTAATCCAGATTACTATTTTTAGGTGATGTAAATAGATTGGTCTTTAGCAACATTTAGAACTTACATAGATAGAAATGAAATGTATTTATCTAAATATTTTTTGGAAATAGCACTTTATAATGCCTTTGTGGAAGCTAATAAAACAGACTCAGTTATTTAGCAATATACACTTGTAGATATCTAGTTCTTCTCTGGATTTCATTGATAACATTTCTTATCATATTGATATTATATGTTTATTCATTATTGGGAGTAACATTCGTCTCTTTATCAAAACCTTTTAAAGGCAAACCTGTTTCGATTACCATCACTTTAATTTAAAACTATGTTATGTTGTTTCTGTGAATACTGGGAGTAAAATATGTCTTAACTATTTATATATGTCGCAACATTTTAAAACATGGAACTCGATTGAGAGTAGGTTTGTTCTTGGAAAGAATGAATTAGATATATACTTTGACGATGAATTACTGGAGCTAAATGAAGAATACTCTGAAGATTTTGATGTACTTCTTTATTGGAAGTTTAATGAGAAAAAGTTTCCAATACTCTCCATAATGGCACGCGATGTGCTTAGCATTCCTATCACGACAGTAGCATTTGAGTCTTCTTTCAGTATTGATGGATGTGTTCTTACGAAATACAGAAGTTCTACTCTTCCTGAACACATTCAAATGTTGATTTGTACTCGAAGCTGGTTGTATGGATTTTCGGAAAATATGAATGGTAATACTACTTTGTATTTTATTTATTTTTATTTGTTCATGTTTATGATATACTCATGTCATTGTTTTGTTGCATATGCACCTAAGTATGATTTATTGTGTTTTTAAGATGAGGAAGATATCAACACTAATGATGAAGGTAATACTGAGGTGACAATGACTCAACATACATTTGGATTGCAAGATTGAAGTGGAAGACTAATTTTAGTGCCATATACTTCATTCTGGTTGTTGAATTTATCTTTTCATGTTTTTTGGTTGAATTAGTGTCTTTGTTTATGTGGTATGTGGTTCATGTTTGTATTGATTTACTTCAATTTCGAATGTCGAATGTCCGGAGTATTGACATATATCTTTCAGTGATATATATACATAGTATTCTTCCTTAATTTAGATGGATAATATTGTTGTTTATGTTTAAAAAAGAACATAAAATCTTACTCAAGTGTATATATATTAGCAAGTCACATAATTGAACTCGTTTGTGTAATATGTTTTCTTTTCCTTCTCATTTTATAATGTGTAAAATATGATTTTAAGAGAGAAAATTGTTTTTTATTTTTGGAATTTTATGTTGAAATTTTTAATTTTAATTTTTTTAAAGTTGTTTTTTATTTTTGAAATTTATTTTTTGAATTTATTTTATTTTGTTTTCCAAAATTAAGTTTTTTTATTTTTTGAATTTATTTTATTTTGTTTTTCAAAATTAAGTTTTTTTAATTTTATTTGGGGCCTTATGGCCCCCTTTTAAATTTTGGGCCCTTCTTTGTTTAGGTCCTATGTATTTGAGGACTTACTTAGGGATGGCAATTTGACTCATCCCTAATGGGTACTCATAAAAATACACACAACGGATAGGATAAAAATCCGTATACATGGATACGGGTATGGGCTCGGATAATTACTCATTTAAATAAGCAGGGATGAGTGCCGGGATAGACACCTTGGTACTCAACCCGTCCCATACCTGCACAATATATATTTATATATTTTAATTTATATTATTATATAAAAATAAATTTGTGTCAATTTTTAAAAATACATCAATTTTAAACTACTACATATTTAATATAAGTGATCATTTATTTCATAATTCAAAAGAAAATATTTTTAAAACTTTTTAATGTTGCTAAAAACTTAAAATAATATGATATTTTATACTTGACATATTTATTTTTATTAGAAATGCGGGTAACGGGTACGGGTACAGGCACTTACATACCCATAGAATACGGGCACGGGTGCCAATATTAATACCCAAGCGAATATGGGCTCGGGTACGAGGATTTTTTCCAACTACGGATATGGGAACGGATACTATAGTACCCTACCCAAATCCTATCCATTGTCATCCCTAGACTTACTATTCTTTAATTTTTTTAGACCCCTTTATTTTAGGGGTTGGGGCCTAAATTAATTGACCCCCTCAATTGATAGCCCTAACCACCAAATCTACAATTCACCACATCTACACCATAAAACCACCAATACACTTTTAAACAACTTTATTTCGGCTACAAAACCACCGTGATCAAACAATAAGCAACAACTTAAAACCTCCATCAATCTCTCAACCCTCACACAAACATACCCCCTCCTTCTGATCTATTTCCAACAACTTTCAAACCGTAACAACTCACCAAACCTCACCGCCAATTGCTTCTCTTTACTGTCAACAAACCTTCTCCGACCACCTGTTCAGTTAGATTATCGAAGGAGAATTCAATGCCTACAATGGCCGATCTGTGACATCTCTAGAGCAGGAGGTTCTATGGACATGGAAGATCTTCAATGTGTTACAGGATTAAGAACATACAAGATCATGGAGAAGTATGTTAGGGTGGTAGTTATTAAGCAAGGAAATTCCAGCTGCTGAGTTCGGTAACAAACAACTGTGTTCTGTTGCCACTGCATCAACAACAACATTACGGTAACAATTTTGCTCTAAAGTATTGTTATGTTTAATCGTGTTATGTTCTTCCTTTCATTTCGAGTTGTGAATTTTCCGCTGTGAGTATGAGTTCTTTGGATCTTCCGTTATGGCATTGATGCATTTCGTTGCCTACAAGTTTTCTTCCTGTTATTCTTTTATTTCAATTTCTTTTGATTATTTTGTTTAAATATGACTTCTCTTTAGTTATATTAATGAAGTTTTTTATTTGGTTTTGTTTTCTGTTAAGTATTATATTTATTAACGGGCTGGTTTTTGTGTATTAATTAAGCAAGTTCCTTTTCGGTTGTGCAAGTTCATTGTATCAGTTATGTTTAATTTGTTTTCATTTCGGTTCCATTATTACCACTGGATTTTTGTCTTAAGAGTTGTAATGGTGATATTAGGTAGGACACAGATCGTCTCCTGTCCCTTCTCTCATGTTTTCTATACTGCTTCAATCTTAGTCATTTGTGCATTAATTAATATTAATAATTTTTTATATTTGATCAAAATGAGTGGTTGAGATGGAGTAGGACCATTCAGCCACTGCAGAGGATAATATAGTGTAAGTATAATGGATGAGATGATGTATTGGTTTTCTAACTTTGGATTTATTGGATAGCCCGAATTGCTTTTTTTTTTGTTATTCGGTTATTGTATTGTTTACGATTTAATTACGTGATGCTTATGCTAGATTTTGATATTGAGGTATTGGTACAACAATGTAAATAGTGTAAATAGTGTAATAAATAATATTGGATTACTGTTTAAGTTCATTACGTCAAATCGGATTTTTATCCACGGTGTCAACAATGGTGGAAATCGTGTAACAGAATAACAGAAAAACTGTTAAGGGATGAAGAAGAAGCATTGTAAAGAAACTTTTCTTGTGTATCATTGATAAAAAAGGAAAAGATTACAAGATAAGAGTTTATATACAAACACTAAGAGGCCCAATAAGAAGTAGCCAACTGTACAATATATTATCCTATAGTAAAAAGAATAAAAGAATAATATAAGTTATTCTAATATGCCCCCTCAAGTTGGACTATGCAAGCTGCAGAGTCCTAACTTGTGCATAAATGATGAAAAAGCTGGATAGTGCAGCGGTTTGGTGAAAACATCTGCCAATTGAGCTGCAGAGGAAATAGGAAGCAAGTGAATAAGTCTTGAGTTAATCTTTTCTCTTACAACATGACAGTCCAACTCAATATGTTTGCTTCTTTCATGGAAAGCAGGATTATGAGCTAGATAGATAGCAGATTTGCTATCACAATAAACGGCTGCTGGTTGAGAAAAACTAATGTTGAAGTCATTGAACAAGTAATGTAACCATTGTATCTCACAAGCAAGAGAAGCTAAAGCTCTGTACTCGGCCTCAGTAGAGGATCTGGATACTGTGTTTTGTTTCTTGGACTTCCAGCAAAGAAGAGAAGAGCCAAGAATCACACAAAAACTAGTAACATATTTCCTTGTGGTGGGACACTTGGCCCAGTCAAAATCAGCAAAAGCACACAATTTAAGAGTGCTGGAAGCTGAGAATAAGATGCCTTTAGCCGGAGAAGACTTAAGGAATTTCGACACCTTAGTAGCAGCCTGATAATGAGAATCATGAGGTTTAGAAACGTATTGACTCAGATGTTGCACAGCAAATGAGATATCTGGCCTAGTGTTGGTCAAGTAGATCAATCTTCCAATGAGTCTTCTATACAGGGTGGGATCAGATAGAGGAGCACCATCAGTAGGAGAAAGCTTGAGGTTCGGATCAAAAGGAACAGAGGATGGTTTGGCTGCAAGAAAACCTGTGTCCTCCAACAATTCAAGAGTGTATTTCCTCTGATTCATGAAAATGCCCTTAGAGGATCTAGCAATTTCAAATCCCAAAAAGAACCTGAGCTTACCAAGGTCTTTTATTCAAAATTTCTGATCTAAAACCTGCTTAACTTGTGCAATCTCAGACAAAGAACTTCCAGCAATGACTATGTCATCAACATACACTAAGATAGCAGTAAAATAATTATGGTGAGACTTCACATACAAAGAGTGATCAGCTTGAGATTGAGCATATCCTAAAGAAATCAGAAAAGATGGGAGTTTAGAGTACCATTGTCTGCTTGCCTGCTTGAGACCATATAAGGATTTTTGTAACCTGCACACCTTAGAAGAAGAATCAATAGAAATTCCATGAGGCATTGTCATATATACCTCTTCATGGAGGTCACCATGGAGAAATGCATTGTTGACATCCAGTTGCTCAAGATGCCAACCTTTGATGGCAGCAATAGACAATAGAACTCTAACTGTGGTAATCTTTGCCACAAGTGAGAATGTATCAAAATAATCAACTCCCTCCATTTGTGTATAGCCTTTAACTACCAACCTAGCCTTATATCTTTCAATGGAGCCATATAATTTATATTTGACCTTATAAACCCATCTACAACCAATGGGAACTTTACCAGGTGGGAGGTCAACCACTCTCCATGTATGGTTTTCTTGAAGAGCCTGCAGTTCAGCATCCATATCCTTTCTCCAACAATCAAGTTTAATAGCTTGATTGAAGGTTTTTGGTTCAACAATAGAAGAAACAGAGAAACAGAAATGTTTATATGAGGGTGAGCATTTATCATAACTAAGAACGAAAGATAAGGGATAAAGGACTTTGGAAGAATGTTCAAAGGAAGTTACATAGCAATGATAGTCTTTTAGATGTGGAGGAGGATGAGAAGTTCTAGAGGAATGTCTAGTAGGTAAAGGCTAAATGTTTGTTGATATGAGATTATCCTGTGTATTCGTGACAGGTATGGGTGTAAGGATGTTATTTTGAGTATTTAAAAGAGGGTCACTAGAAGTAGATGCAGTAGGTTCACTAGAAGTAGATGCAGTAGGGTTGTGATTGGTCAAATCAATGGGTACAGGGGAGACAGAGCTAGGAGAAGTAGGGCTAGCAGGATCTGTACTTGTAGAAGATGAAAAATAAGAAGATAAAGTCATGTTTATGCTATGCTGCTGACCAAAAGATGACTGAGATGTGGGAAGGAGGATATCATCCAGATTTTGGGCAGTGTGTGGAGATATAGCAGGGGGAGAAATGTGACTTTTAAAAGGAAAAGTGGTTTCATAGAAAACAACATTTCTTGAGATAAAGATGTCATGGTTTTCAAGGTCATAAAGAATGAATCCTTTGGTTCCTTCTTTATATCCTATGAAAACAGCTTTTCTAGCCCTAGGTTGAAATTTTGTTCTATGTGCCTGGAGGGAAGTAGCATAGGACAAGCACCCGAAGACTTTGAGATGCAACATGACAGGAGGTTGCTTGAACAAAAGTTCATAAGGGCTTTTATATTTCAGAAGAGGACTAGGGAGTCTATTGATGATATGCACATCATGCTGAATACAAAAGTTCCACAGATTTAAAGGTACATTAGAGTGAAAAAAAATTGATCTAGCAACATTGAGAATGTGTTGGTGTTTTCTCTCAACCACCCCATTCTGCTGGGGTGTCTCAACACATGTTCTTTGATGAGTAATACCTTTGGACAACAGAAAATTAGTCATGGCAATGAATTTTGTGCCATTGTCTGTTCTCAAGCATTTAAGGGTGGTATGAAACTAGTTTTCAAAGTAAGCTATGAAATTGATGAGACTTCATTTGGTTTGATCTTTAGTTTTTAAGAAAATTACCCAAGTATGTCGACTGTAATCATCCACAAGAGTTAGAAAATATCTATGTCCTAAGTGGAGATGGTAGAAAAGGGACCCCATAAATCAGCATGTAAAATATTGAAAGGAACAATAGATTGAGATATACTATTAGAAAAAGGCAACTTTCTTTGTTTAGCAAAGTGACAAGAGTCACAAGGTACATTGTCATTATTACATGTAATAAAGGGAAATTTTTTAGAAATAGCTTGTAAACCTATCTTAGAAATGTGGCCAAGTCTAGAATGCCACAGGTTACATGTATTTTGAGAAACAAAATTACATGAATTATTGACAGAAGAATTGTTGGGCAAGGATTCAAGAACATAGAGCCCCTTGTGCAAGCTAGTTATACCAATCATTGCCTTGGAATGATTATGCACAATATGGCAAGTATTAGCACTAATCTGAATAGAACAATGATTACAATCTACAAGTTTTGCTATGGAAATAAGGTTCACATTAAAGGTAGGAACATAGAGAACATTATGAAGGGTGAGAGAGGGTGAAATGGAAACTGTGCCAGAAATGGAAGCTGTGACTTGTGATCCATCAGGGAGAGTAACATGTATGGGAATTATGCTCTTATGTGTAATAAACGATGACAGATCAAAAGAAAAATGGTCAGTGGCACCAGTATCAAGGATCCATAAAAGAGGATTCTTACCATTGACATTGCTGGAATGAGAAGTCATGACAAAGGGAAAGGTGCTGACAGAATTGACAACAGGGTTGGACTTGGATTATTGAAGCAAAGCTAAGATGCTGTCATACTGCTCTTTAGTAAAACCAAATGATGGTGTGGTTGAACCTTGAGGAGATGCACTAGACGTACTGTCAGTATTTGCTGCACCTGCAGAAATCCCTTGAGATTTTGCTTTGTTTCGAAATCCTGGAGGGTATCCATGCTTAATGAAGCATGTCTCAACAGTGTGATTGTTGTGCCCACAGTGAGTACAAACACGGTTGTTGCTTCTCTGAGCATTGGAATTCTGATTTCTGGGACGAGAAGAGTTTGTGCCTTGTTTAGAGGCATAATTGCCTTCATGTGCCTGAACCTGCAATGCAGAAGCATCTTCAGCAGAACCTGCAGGAGCAACAACACTAGATGCCACACTATCCATTTCACGTTCTTGTTGAATTACAAGAGAAAAAGCTTTGTTGATGTCAGGTAATGGATTCATCATCATGATCTAAGATTTGGACTGAGCAAATTTTTCAAATAATCCTTTAAGAAAACGTATAACGTAATCTTGTTCCCTATACATCTTAACAGAAGCTATAGCACCACACAAGCAAGGGATTGCGCAAGAGCAAAAAGGAATTGGCCGGTAATTCTCAAGTTCATCCCACATTACTTTCAGCTGAGTGAAATAGTTAGAAATGTCGAGAGTACCTTGCCGGAACTTGTATAGATCTTCTTGAATGTCAGAGATGCGGAAGATGTCGCCGTGAGAAAACCATATCTGCAAGTTGTTCCAAACGCCAGCGGCATTGTCAATCCATAGAATCGATTTCGCAATTAACTCCGAGATTGAACGCTGAATCCACGCAAGAACCATGGTATTACAACGAATCCATTGCGCATATAGAGAATCAGATACCGGTGGCTTGGCTAGGGTTCCGTCGATGAACTTCTCCTTGTTCTTGGAGATCAACGCGATGTGCATAGAACGCGCCCAAGTGTGATAGTTCTTGTCCGTGAGAGGAGGCGTAACGAGAACAAGAGCGGGATTCTCGTTAGGATGAAGATAATACGGATTTGCAGAATTGGTTGTGAAATCGGCATAACTTTGGTTTACCATTGAAGAATCAAAGAAAACAAGAAAGAAAAGGTGCGATCGAAGAGGAAGAGGAAAAACGAGAATAGAGAAGACAATCGCAGCAAAAGGAAACAATGGCTACCAGAGCTTCTAAAGCTCTGATACCATGTCAACAATGGTGGAAATCGTGTAACAGAATAACAGAAAAACTGTTAAGGGATGAAGAAGAAGCATTGTAAAGAAACTTTTCTTGTGTATCATTGATAAAAAAGGAAAAGATTACAAGATAAGAGTTTATATACAAACACTAAGAGACCTAATAAGAAGTAGTCAACTGTACAATATATTATCCTATAGTAAAAAGAATAAAAGAATAATATAAGCTATTCTAATACACGGATTTGGAAATTTTATATCGATATGCCACCAAAGTTTCAATACATCGATAGAATATTATCACCACGTTATGATCTTGCGTATGACATTGATCATGTTGTCATTTCGTAGAAACCGGTTTTTGAGCACATTGTGATTTATTTACTTCAATCATTTTTAATTAATTAATTGAGATTTGTTTAAATTAGTTAATTTCAATATTTATTTTAATTATCTTGAATATTTGATTTAAATCAAACAATTTTGATAATTCTTTTTTATTGTATTAAATAAGTGATTTAATCAAATCTTAATTAATTAGTTTTGTTAATTAGAAATTGATCGACTTATTTCACCGTCGTCTCGACAATCATTTTCAAATTACCAACTCGATTTTATAATCACTTCGACCTCACATCATTTCAAAACTATCTCATCATCAATTCAAAACCATGTCAAACCAATTTCAAAGAAAGATCAAATAATTCCCGATTCAATATCAAGCCTCATTTCCCTACCTTTGTAAGTCGATTGCTTTTAGCATCGTCATCAACCTCACATAGCTTACTCTTGGGCTTTCTTACAATTATTCAATTTTAATTAATTGATTAGACGTTTGATTCACCAATTATACCCTTAATTAATTCGCAAACACAAATTCAAATCTTGATCAAAGATCGAGTATTTTATCCAAATCAAATTAAAGTACCTAATCAAAATTAAACACCATTTCATTAAGAACGAAAAGGGATATGGTCTAGAGTCTTCGATTCCTCTCCTCTAATACTTGGATATGAGTTGCCTTACTCAGTCATTCGAGTATTTGCCGTTTATTTAAAAATATCAACCATATGCAAACCCATTTTTTATAACAAATTAGATGAAAAAGAGGATGGTCTCGAGCCTTCGTTTCCTACTTCCGAATACTTGGATACGAGTTTCCTTACTCGACCATTCAGGTATTTGTCGTCCATTTAAAACTCCTTAATATTATCAAATCCTTCGCAATTAAGGATGAAAAGGGAGATAGTCTAAAGCTTTCGATTTCTCTCCACAATTATTTGGATACGAGTTGTCTTACTTGACTATCCGAGTAATCATCATTCAAATAAAACATCTAACATATTAATCCAACTTGTCACCACCGTGTGATCAAAACTCTTTTAAAAAAGAACCTTGTTTAATCCCTTCTAACGTGCATAACAAACTAGTGCTTAAGCCTCCATCGAGAGTAGACAAGCCAGTGTTTAGCCTTTGGAATGTGATCTAAAAAGTTGTTTATTAAAAGACACCAACAAACTATAGTTCCAAGAACTACGAATGCTCTGATTTCCTTATTTCACTCTAGGGATATGTAGGCACGAGATTGCTAGATCTTGGCGAGCACGCTAATAAAAAACCTCCATTTTCCCCTTTTGAGGTTTTGCTTCATTTCTCTTTTCAATCTCTTTATCTTTCGAAGAAAACAAATAACATTTAGCTAACATTCAAATCACAAATTAGACTAAAAGGTTCTTGTTGAGTACAACGGATGTGAGGAGTGTTAATACCTTCCCCTTGTGTAATCGACTCCTGAACCCGAATATGGTTATGACAATAATTTTCTATTTTAAAAAAAAAAATTATCGATATTTTCCTATTCCTTTATTGGGATAAATAAAGTTCGATGGAAACTCTGTTCGAACACATTTTTCTGCGACCATCGCGAGGGATCGTATTTCTCGAGATGCGACAGATAGGCAGATGGTGGTCGAGACAGAGGTGACCCATGGTACTGAGACAAAGGCCTTGGATGATATGGAGACTCCTTAGGATGTTATAGAGGTAACTCTTTAAACTGATATGAATGAGTCTACTACGAGTGATATGGAATCTACTCCTCCATAATACATAGGTTATTGTGCCTACTACGAGTGAGGCAGGGGTTACTACTATGGCTTTGACAAAGTCGTATGTACACATAGATTGAGGGTTTCTTGGAAGGCCCGGTGACCATTCCGTGCTCACTGGATATGTCGATCATGTGGCATCCAGATTATGGCGAGGAGAGGTGTATATATGTTATTTTTGAACTTGAATTTATTTATTATTGATACGTTTAAAATAATTTATGCTTTTTACTTTGTTTGTTACAGGACCGACTATCATTGAAGGTGCCCACCCACAAGGCAAAGTTGAAAAATTTCTTAGATGCCCTGCTGCCTCGGGAGGTCAAGGAGATTGTTGATGATTGTGGTATCCTTACATTGGTAGATTATTCCCTGACCATTCTTGACGTTTCACTATTGAGAGCTTTTATTGAGCGGTGACATAATGAGACATCTTCCTTCCATGTTCTGTTTGGTGAGATGACGATTACCTTGGATGATGTCTCCTCTCAGTTCCATCTTTCTCTGCCAGGTAGTTTCTTCATTGCTCCTCTCATTAGCTAGCAGCTAGCATGTATTACTACTATATAAGACTGGGGGTAGGGGTGGGAATATGCCAGATCAACTAACAGTTGCATACACAGGCTCAGGTCAGGCCAAGATTTTTTTTAATTGAAAAGGCTTAGGATTTTTTATAAGCCTATTTATCTAAAATGGCTAGGTCACGGCCATACAAAAGTTTTTTAAGCATATCAGGCCGGTCTATATGAGAAAACATGAATAACTTTTTATTATTATGATATTGTATTTTGCACTTTGAATTAAAATACAAAAATATAGCTTAGTTATCTTTAAGAGCTTATGAAAATAAGTTTAAAAAAAATATTATAAACAATGTCATATGTTGTTTTCATATATTCTCTCAAATAAATAGTATCACAAAACTTATGCTAATAGGTAAACTCGAATGAGTTAATGAAAAGAAACATTTAGTCTCATTGATCTTTTAATTTGTTAGTCTATTTAATGTTAATTGAATTGCTTATTTATAAATGTTCATATGAAGTAGGCTTTTAAGTAGGTTAGTAGGCTAATCAGGCCTTCGAAAAGGCTAGGCTCGGGCCTAAAATAAGCCTATGATAGAATACAAGAAAGGCTTAGGATTTAAAGTTTTTATAAGCTAGGCTCAGGCTTGGCAAATCCTAACTCGACCAAAACTATTCTCACCCTACTTGGGGGTTGCTTAGGAGCAAGTGTTAGATGAGTTTAAGGGTAATAAGGGGCTCACTTTCACCTATCTTTGCTCCAAAAGAGGTATGCCATGATGGTGTAACAATCTATGTATGAGGTAGCTGCTAAGGTATACATGTTACATCTTATAGGATGTACTATCTTAACAGATAAGTCTCATGTATATATTAATGTGAAGTACATGTGGTTGTTTAGTAATATTCACCATGTCCTCTAGGCATAAGGGTGTGATACACGAATTGTTCTATATTCTTCATTTTGAGAGGTGTCTATCTTTGAGACTAGGAAGATTTCCAATTATATGAGTTTATTTCAAGTATAAAAAAATATTATTTTTTATTAATTTAGTTCTAATTTATGACATTTGTTTACTTTCCTATGTTCTTGTGCAGTGTCGAATATACGAGCATTTCTCTTTCATTTGTAAGAGGCGGTATTCATACGACTACTAGCTCCACACATTCCAGAAGATGAAAGTCCAGTCTTGCACACCTAGGCGGTGTTCTGGAGTACAGGAAGAGGATTGATGTTCTAAGTATATACAATATCATCTAGACACCTTACGTAGACCATAGAGTGCATCGGGAGTTTGATAAATATTCCTTTTTTCTAGTTATTTGCGATGGGATGCCTTAATGGCTAGACACTTACCTGAGAGGTGTACGTTCCATTTTTTGGGTATGTCCAGGACATCCCACGACCAATTCATATCGTTCCATCCGAGGGTATTGATAGATGGTTTGTGGGTAATGTTATTAGTTATGCTCGTGTCATTAGAGATCATGTAATGGAGGTTCAGTTCCCTGCGCAGTGTGTGAATGGTTACTTAGAGTGGTACCTTATTGTATCACACCCCCACATCATCCGATCTGTTGAGACTGGAGATGATGTTGGACCTTTTGATGTTGGGGGGGCTTCTAATGACGTGTCACCGCCTCAACCGTTTCCACCTGTTGTGGCTGACCAACATCGTCTGTAGATGATAGTAGTCATTATGGATAACCTCATGGGTTTGGTAAAGCCATATAGTGAGGTTTATACTTTGGCATCGCAGGCAACACACATAGCTTGTGGGTGACCTGTGTAATTATTATTATTATTTTTGTATTATTTGTATATTATGTGTATTATTACTCAGACATTTGTACCGTATAATTTATTGGATAACATTTTGTCACTTTCATTATTGCAAGATGAACATAACTTAACACATTACAATTAACATATCTTAACACTGACAATTACATAACTTAACAATAATAAATAACAAAAACCTAGACACTACTATATGATTTGGGATGTTTCAACATCTTGAATATGTAGTCGACATGTCAAAAAAATATTATATCAAACACGACCGGTACCTTTGTTAGCCTACCATGATATGTTCTCCATATAACCTTTAAATTTGCATTAGTCTTCAACTCAATATGGTTGTATTTCATTTTTCCATAAATATCAATCTATGGTGCACAAAACTCGATCTTACTCACCATTCTATTTTCGGTGTTAGGCAACATATTATTCAATTTCAATCTCTAAAGAGCAAGACATGTGTTGTCCCCCGGGAGTCCAAAATCAAGAGTCGGTTTCGCCCTGTTGAAGTGCACACATGCCATAAATGAATAATGATGCATTTTAAGATATTATTTTTAACAACATGTGATCCCTATTTATATAAGTTTGGATGCATTTTGGACCACACAATTGTTTGTGCAATCACAGTCATACAAAATTATCAGCAAAATCTCAACGGTTAGAAATTACACTACCAGATATTTGATGCCCCATTAAAAATCTGATAAATGCAGGAGTTTTTTTTTAAAAACGTTGATTTTACACTGCAAAATATTTCAAAGCTTTGCAAAAAAACTGATATAATAAGGTGTTTTAAAAGAAAAACAAGTTTTTCCACATACCAGTTTTTTACAATATAAATGCATATCGAATTTTTTACATACAGTGTCGATTTTTTAATTTATACCGAATATTTTATTTGTTCTATCAGATTTTTTATATGCCTTTTTTCTCTAAAAATTTGACAAAAATAATATGGGTATATTTTCAAATTTTGGGAGGGTGTCAACTTAAAGTATGGGATAGCAGGTAAAAATCTCATATATCTCACATTTATATATTATATGTAGGAGGACAATTGAACCATTAAAATAAAATTCATTTCATCCATCCATAAAAAAATAAATCACCACATAAAAACTAAGTTAATAGATTGGACTAAATAGATTTAGATGTATGGATTGGTCCAATTCATCCAAGATAATGATCCAATGAATTATTTTTATCCCCATTAGATCTACTTAAAAAATTTTATTTTTTTTCAAAAGTATAAAAGAAACCGATTCTTTTCTGAAAATTAAAAAATCATTTCTTTTTTTAAAAATTCGATTGTTTGGCCCGAAAATTAAAAAATTATTTTTTCGAAAATATAAATAATCGATTTTTTACACAAATAAAAAAAAATGATTTTTTTCCTAAAATACAAAAAAAATGATATTTTTCCCGAAAAATACAAAATAAATATATTTTTCCAGAAAATACAAAACATCGAATTTTTTTCCAAAAATATAAAAAAAATAGTTTTTTTCAAAAATACAAAAATACAATTTCTTTTTCTAAAAAAATTGAAAATACAAAAAATTTATGTTTTTTTGAAAAATAAAAAAAATTATGTTTTTCCGAAAATAAAAAAATCTATATTTTTAAAAAAAAAAATCTATGATTTTCAAAAATAAATAAAAAACCATTTTTTTTAAATATAAAAAATATCGACTTTCAAAAATAAAATAAAATAAATTATTTAAAAAAAAAATGGATAGATGAATATTCATCCACTAAAAATATGGTAATTGGATGAATTTTATCCTTAATGAATAAATTTGATTAGATATTCATAAAAAATATTGTTAATAGATTAATAAATTATTTTGATTCATCCATTAACAATTCAATAGATATCCATCCAATTCACATCCCTAATTATATGTGAAATGACTACATTATCCTTAATATAAAATAAGTAACAAAAATATAACAAAATTATTTCATGTACATTTCAAAACATTCTAGAAGTTATTTCAAAACATTCTAGAAGTTATTGCATTTCTCAACAATTAAGTTGTGTTTTTTTTAACTCTTACATTATGCGGGGCATTTTTACAACACTTTCATATAAACATACAATATAAACGCATAAACTAAATTTGGATTTTATATAATGTAAACAATTTGTATGAGTCCAAACAATGTAGTACGTACCGAGAAAACATCCTTAATCATTCAGACCAAAATACTAAATAACAAACAAAACAAAAAATCTAGCCCTCTCTCTTCTGAACCTAAATCTCAACAACAAGAAACTTGAATCTTTGTTGCCAAATTTGATGTTTTTTGGTGTCTAAAATTTTCACCTTGTTTAACATCTGAAATCAAATGTTTTCTAAACATAGCTATGAATGCTTCAACTCTTTCATTTAATTCTTCCTTAGACAACACTTCCACATGTTCATCCTCTTTCTCTTCACCATCAATCTCATTTTCAACATCAACATGATGAAAACTACCAGTACTATTCCAACACTGTTTTTTGTAACATTCTTTTTCTTCTTCAATTTCTTGAGAAAATTCACATGCCCCTTTCTTCTCTTTGTCATCATTTTTCACTTCTTCAACATTGCTTTCATTTTCTAAATTTCTACTACTCCAATAATTTGGCTTCATAGACATGTAAAGAATGGCTAATAGAATAACATTGAGAATAATAAACATATAAGAACGCCATTTTTCAACTAAGAAACCCTTTAGACAAACCATTAGAAGAAAAGTACCTAATGTGAACATTACACTTTGTATGCTATCTTCATTGAATTCTTGTTTTTTTGTTTCTCTCTCACATTCACATTTCTTCATCTTCATATTGGAAGATTAGATTTTTCCTTATTGTTTGCTTAGTGTTTTGAGTGGTGAGGTATAGAATAGAACTAGAAAACTTGACTATAAATGAATGTGATAAAGTGGTTTTCATGTGGAAGCAAGAATGATAGTTTTGTTAGTGATGTGGGGGACTTGATAACAACAATGAAAGAGTAAAGTAGTGATGATGAGAGAATATAACAAGCCAAGATGTGAATGTGAGTGGTGTAAGGTGATCAAGAGACAAGTAAACACATTACAAACAAGGAGTGTTTGGTCTTGGCGTGCAATACCAAATCATCTCAATAGTCATTAGCCTTCAAGGAGTGATAAGTTTGTGACATAGGCACATAGTGAACAAGACTCTTATGATAAGAGAATCCCGCATTTCTTAGTTACCATATTTCTAAATTAAATTATTAATAAATTTTCACTATCTTTGTTTTGGCTAGGGGTCCGTGTCATCGTTTGAGTGATTTTAATGTTCAAAGTCATCCGAATTATATGAGAAAAAATATGGTTTGATTTAATTTATTTTTAGAAATAAAATCAATGTGATTTATTTAGTTCGATTTTTTTTAATATTTTTATTGAGCCATATATATATATATATATATATATATATATATATATATATATATATATATATATATATATATATATATATATATATATATATATATATATATATATATATATATATATATATATATATATATATATATATGACAACATATTTTGTATTTAGTAATTCATACATTACTATAAAATGAGTTTATAATTATCAAAATAAATTTATAATTTAATGCATAAATATGAATTATCTCTTACAAACAAGTGATATATATATATATATATATATATATATATATATATATATATATATATATATATATATATATATATATATATATATATATATATATATAAAAGACAACATATTTTATGTATAGTAATTCATACATTACTATAAAATGAGTTTATAATTATCAAAATAAACTTATAATTTAATGCATAAATATGAATTATCTCTTACAAGCAACTCCATGCATATGACTATGTTAGATGATAATAGTATAATTTCTTTTTTATCATCAATATTTTATATATAAAAGGATACAAAAGTAACGTAAATTAAATAATTTTTTAATCTTATCTTTATCAACATTAACAATTTAAAAATAGATAAATAATAAATATATATCAATTTTATTTTAAATAAAAATAATAATATTTATAAATAAATAATATTTTGTATTTTTTTATATGTAAATTAAAATAAATATTATATAAAAAATATGACTATATATATATATATATATATATATATATATATATATATATATATATATATATTATATATATATATATATATATATATATATATATATATATATATATATATAAGATTTTGTAATATAATATGATTTGGTTTGGTTTGATTCGGTTTGCAAAATATAAACTGCAATCAAAACTGAACAATACCTAATGTTAAAAATGATTCAAGCACATCCGAATTAACTTCAATATTTTTTAAAATTTTTGATTTAATTTGATTCGATTAGCGATTTTTTATTAGATTGATTCAATTTTAAACACTCTAATTTTGGATATTCAAATCTTGGTGTGTGCATATTTTCCAAAAATAGTTAACAAAAACAAAGTTAACAAAGAGCAGTTTAACAAAATCGTGAGGTTTGAAATCTTACCGTTTCCATTTTGAGAAAATAAGAGATTTATTATCAAAACATTGAAATAGATTTAAATGAGTTCATTAACAATAGTACTATCAACGTTCAAGACTTAGAAGTTGTACTTTCTCATTTACAACGTTCAAGACACTCATCTTACTTATGAAATCAGTCCATCAAAACCACATTTATCATTTTTTTTCATCCATCTCTACTTTTCTTCAAGCATAATGGCTTCTCCAAACAAGACAGTGACAATCATCATGCCCAATGAAGTTCTGGTACCACAAACGCCTTAACAGGTGGAAGAAACCCAATCAACAAGGTTGGTTAACACACAGGAAGCATTACGGGTGAGGATACGCAATAAGAATAAGAAGAAACAAAAGAAAAGAAAAGTTCCATAGATGATGTATTATTATGATTCTGATGAAGGGAGTGAGGAGCGGGTGCCTATAGCGGTGCATTCATGACCATCGAGCTATGGATGAACCCGACGTCATTGAAAAAATCAGAGTCGTCGCCGCACTTTATTTATTTCCAAAGGAAATGGAAAAAGTACGAACAAAACCCAGAGATAAGAAATTTTCAAATTAAAATTAATAAAATGTCAGAGATTACAGGTAATGGGGTTGGTTACACAAAAGGAAGGTATTAGCACCCAAAGTGTCCTAGGTACTCCTAGAGAGCCCTTTTTTACGTGCAAGTGATTTAGTTGAAAAGGTGCTTGATAAAAATGGAATGGGGGGATGAGAAAAGAATTAATTTATTATATTTTTGTGTTTGACAAGACCTTCGGTCTTATGCCTACGTACCAACATAAAAATGAAGAATCAAAGTCATGTAGTTCGTGGTAAAAATTTCAAAGAAGTTGGTGGATTGATTTTAGCAAAGGTTTAAAAGGAAAAGGGCACAAAATGGCCAGAAATTTTATTGAAGTTGCTAATTCTTTTTTTTTTAAGTTAAGTCGATATGATTAAGTTTATTCACAAAGTTGATTAAGAAGATGTTTGAAAATTCATTGGCATAAGACCAAAGTTTCTACTCATTAAAATATGTCTAAGTTTGAAAACACAAAGAAAGTTTTTAAAAGGAGGGAGAGATTTTAAAATTTAAGAAAGAAAGATGGAGATGAAGGGATTATCCTAGACAAAAATTAAAAGTTAAGTGTTGAAAAATCTGACAAATGGAAAGCAATCCACAAGATAAGAATGTCATATATAAACCTGTTTCCTTTGGACTTTTGAGCAAGCAATAAGCATAAGCAACATCCAAGCAAATAATATGAAGACCAAGGTATCAAATAAAGATGGTCATAATATCCAAGCAAGCACTCCAATAGCAAGCAGTCTTCAATGTCTTCAAATGTATCAGATGAAATATTTTCTTGGCAAACTCACAGAAATAATCATCAGACATCAATCATAATAACAACATAACAATTAAGCACAAAGACAAGGTGACAGATGAGCCAAGGGCACTCAAGGTTTGCATAAGATGAAAGGCACAGTTAAGGATATCTCAGACTCACAATAATGGCATTGGTCAAGCCCTTCAAAACAAGGTAATGTTGCCTACTTCTAAGTCCAAGAGTTCAGATCAAGTCAAGGGAAGAGGTCCAACAATCCACCAACATATTTTTTAGGGTGTTTTGTTGTTATTAAGTATTTTAAGGTCCTAAGACCACAAACAGAACAACATCACAAACACACAATATATACAAGCACAAATGATATGGCTCAAGTAAGCAAAGTAAAAATGACTGAAACATAAACATCTTGCATGAAATGTAAATGGCAATGAATGATAAAGATATTGAAATTTAAATTGCATTAAGTAAATGACTTGAAAGTAAAGCAATAAGAAGAAGAAGTTAGTCAAATGTTAATGAAGAGTTCAACTATTTAAGTCATTCTTTTGAGAACACCCAACCATTCATTCACAAGTATGAAGATCTAAATGAAGACATCCCCTATGAGAAGGGCTCCGACTTGGATAAATCAACAAGTATGTCACTAGCTCTCACAAATGGAAAAAAAGGTTAAGTCTTCACACAATGCCATGAAGAATGAGAGACTTACAATCTCACTTACAAGAATGGTATGCCTTTTGGGACATATTTAACTCTATGTTAAGCAATTCTAATTGAGTTTATGTAGAATTCACAACTATCTGAGGTCGGACAATAAAAAATATTGGTGTTAATGCATGTTAGAGACATGATACAAAGAACCAAGCTTCTAAAATATACCACACACAAAAATAAAATGGGATGGATCTATCTGAATCATGTTAGAAATAAAATCGTATAAATAACTTCCTATACATATAAAATATAAAGTTGATAATTTTTATCTAAAGGTTGAAAGAAGTATGACTTATAAATTCATAATGCGCTCTATTAAGAATTTTTAATAATATGTTTTATAATGTATTTTATTAATAATTTTTTATTCGGTAAAAGTAATGCTTGGTTACGGTGATAAGAAAGTACAGGTCATCGGAATGGAACACCATCACCTTTTAGAGATATAGGAAACATTAAAATTCTTAATAAAATCAAAACGGGTCAAATAATCCATTTTTGACATCTCTACCTACCTTAATGAATTCTATGATAGAATACTTTATTGGAGAAATATATAATATAATCAGAGTTTATGAAATTGAGAATGATTGTGTATATTTGAGAAATTATGGATAGATATCAATTATGTTTTTAATAGTTAGTACATTACTTTTTGTTTAATTTTACATTAAAAAAAACTTAATTAATATATTAAATTATATAATTGTAGATTTTATTTTCATTTTACAAGTTACATAATATATTAAATTATATAATTGTAGATTTTTTATTTTCATTTTAGAAGGTATAAGTAAAGTAACCATTAAAAAAAATCCATATACTACATATTCTCACTTTCTTTATGTATAACAAAAAAAAACTATTAAAGAATAATCAATAAATACTTTCAGTTTCCTATTAAATATATAATAAATTGTAGTTAAAAATTAATTACATTTAAATATCAGTTATGCTTATTGATATGAATATTGAAAGAAGAATATATATATATATATATATATATATATATATATATATATATATATATATATATATATATATATATATATATATATATATATATATATATATATATAAAGAAATAATTATATTGTTAAAGAAAATATGATTATCAAAGATAAAAACGTAAAAGAAAAGTTAAATTTATTTAGGTTAATGTTGTTAAGTTTTTTTTAGTTGGATATAAAATAAGGGATTGAAGTTTATATTGAAAAGATATTCTACATTAGATGAAATGAGTACGTGTTTATTTAAATGAATATCATCTCTAATTTACACAAAGTGTCCCTCCTAAATAAATAACATGATAGACGGAGAAAAAAAATTAATTTAAAGAATTGGATGTGATAACAAAAATAATATAAAAAATGGACATCATAGGAACATGTAAAACTAGAAAATGTAAATTAAATGTAAAATACATTTCTAGTATGTTACATACATTTTGATTTATATTTATAGATAAAGAAGACAAATTTACTTAGTGATTTCCAATCACATTAATAAAGTGTAGAAAATTTCATGAATTTTATATGTGGGTGAGAAGTTAGAAATGCAATTAATGATTTCCAATCACATAAATAAAGTGTAGAATATTTCATGAATTGTAATTAAGAATATAGATAGAAATGCAATTAAGAATATTCCAATCACATAAATAAAGTGTAGAATATTTCATGAATTGTAATTAAGAATTTAGTTAGAAATGCAATTAAGATTATTTCAATCAGATGGGTGAGAAGTTAGAAATGCAAAAGATTAGATCGGTTTTTTTACAAAAATAACCCACTTTTTAAAGGAAATTCCTAAAATACTCCTAGTTTCAAAAAAAAATCTCAAAATACCCCACTTTTAGGAGGAGTTGTCAATTGAATTGGAGACTCCTCTTAAAATTTGAATGGAGGCGCCAATTGGATTGGCAAGGGCAGGTGCCCTAGCCAATCCAATTGGCGCCCCTGTGTAGGTTTTAAGAGGAGTCGCCAATTCAATTGGAGACTCCTCCTAAAATGCATTTTTTTTGTGTTTTATGGTATAAGTGAAAGATAAATTTGATATAAGACGACTTGATATTAATAAAGTTTGGAGTTTACACAAAGAAACCTAATGGTGATGACCGGGATCACCTAACCGACCTCCGGTCCCACATCCTCTAGCTACCCTAACCCTTGGCTCTAACCCACGTTGACGATTCTGCACCGGTGTTTGATCATCTGAGGGGCCAGGAGCGTCACTACCAACTACAGGAGAAGGTCCGTTGAGGTATTCAGACAAGTCGGCATAGTCTTC
This sequence comes from Lathyrus oleraceus, assembly GCF_024323335.1. Classification (NCBI taxonomy): domain Eukaryota; kingdom Viridiplantae; phylum Streptophyta; class Magnoliopsida; order Fabales; family Fabaceae; genus Lathyrus; species Lathyrus oleraceus. Next base: position 144,103,443 of record NC_066579.1, on the reverse strand, counting down.
AGTATGCATCGATGGTGTACCGCCGTAGCTGAGCTCATGACCCATGCCAGAGAAGTTGGGATGTGGTTGACTCATGGATGGGCGACCGGGACGGTTGAGGGGAGACATGGGTATGAATGATGCGTCGAGGAAAGGTTGGAAAGGTTTTTGGGGTGTTTGATAGAGATAAGGTTGTTGGATGTTTTGGTTTTGAGATGTTTGGATTTCTTGGCTACGGTAGGAGAAGGGGCGGTTGGTGTTTTGGCTAAGGCGACTTTGGTAGGGTGATGAGGTGGGTGCGTAGCGATGTTGGGTCTCAGGTTGATGGTCAATTTGTTGGTCGTGGTATGGGGTATGCTCTTGGTATTGGGGTTGGGTGAATGGCATGTTTTGGTTGTATGTTTGTGTGTTTGTGGAATGGAAAGTTTGACGGATAGGGGGTTGTGAGTAACCGGACTGAGAATGTTGTTGGGGGTTAGATGTTGATCCTTCTTGTGTGTAAGTTGTCTGGCGTGGGTCGTATAGGTACATATCTTCGGCGATGAACTGAAAACCAACCGATTTGTACCAAGCCATATAAGTACGACTTGGTTTTACCTCAGTTGGCATGACTGCGTCAGTTAACACATGGTCATGACGGTGCTTCCATTTGCGACACTCCGATCTTGCGAAGCTTTGCCATGGATTGAAGTTCCATTGGTCGTTAACTTTACGCAGATGTCATTCTCCTAGGCTAGTTGGGGGATCTGGGATATTCTGGAGCATACCGAACTGCAGCTTCACACGATCACTGTTGTGCATCTCCACAGTTGTGAACCGTATTATCGGTGTGCATGCAGTCCATACGGCTACGTCTTCAGCGTTGACCTCATGGTCATGATCCAAATTAAGGTATGGATGCCAAATGAACTGAAATGTGAAAGAAGATAGGATTATAATCAATGTAGAAAAATTTAACAAAATATAACGAAATAATTAAGTTATTTTGCTTACGTCTGTCGGTCGAAGGTGATCTAACACGTCGCGATACTGAGTAATACAGTGTCTCGGACATCTGTTGTAGCTCATACCACGTGCCGACCATCTACACCAAAAAGTCAAAAAAAATTAGTTTGAGGTAATAAACTTTAAAGAAGTAAGTAAAGATATAGCAATTTAAACAACTTACTTTTGTGCATACGGAAACGTGAAAGGGTTGTTATTGACCGGTGCTAGAGACGGTAGTCTTGACCAACTGTTGGTGTAAGCCCTAGAGGCCAATACTTTTGGTACTTGTATCGAATTATTTATTAATAATAAAAAGGCATTTTCTTTATTATGGTTGATTAATAAAGTCCCTGGAATAGATAGTCCGTTTAATGTATTAAGTGTGACTTAATCATGAGAACACATTGAACATAAGGACACTATTCTTAAAGTATCCATAGTCGAGCTTTAGTGTGAAGTGGGATAATATTAAAGCATTAAGACTATTATGTTTGTAGACTGATGATCACATCTCATGGATCATGGATAAAGAGTTATCAAGTCTTAAACATAGGTATGAATATTAGGAGTAGTATTTATACCGGATTGACCCGCTATGAGAATACTATATAGAAAGTTATTGAAAGTGTCATAAGTTATTCTCATGGTGATAATAGTGTATACCACTCTTCGACCTGAAACCACTATGGATCCTAGATGTAGAGTCGAGTGCTTTATTGCTGATCCAACATTGTCCGTAACTGGATAACCATAAAGACAGTTGATGGGTACTCCACGAAGCATGCTGAGGGACATGAGTGTCCTAGATGGAATTTGCCAATCCTGCGTAACAGGATAAATGTCTATGGACCCAATATTGAACTGGACAAGGGTGACACGGTCTATACCTTGTGTTCAATATAGACATAAGGGCAAAGGGGTAATTATACACGTAATTATTATCACAGGAGGTTTTGTCAGATCACATGACATTTTCGTGACTTGGGTAGCAGTGATGTGTTGCTAGATACCTCTCACTGTTTATTATGTTAAATGCGTGATTTAATATAATTGCCAACGCCGCGAAAACCTATAGGGTCACACACAAAGGACGGATTGATGAGAGATAGAGTAACTAAGGAACACCGTAAGGTACGGTGCACTTAAGTGGGAGACGAAATATGGTAAGGTACCAAATACTTAAGTGATTTTGGGCATATTATAAGATATGGGCCAAAATACACTTAAGTGGGCTTTTTAACTTGAAGCCCACACAAGTGGTTCTATAAATAGAACCCCTTGGGTAGAAGCATTGTCACTCCACTCCACTCAGACTGAAATTCAAGTAGAGACTTGGAATTTTGTTTCCCTCTTTCTCTCACTCAAAGCCTTCATTCATAACAGCTAGCACTGCGATTGAAGGAATCCGTTCGTGTGGACTGAGTAGAGACGTTGTCATCGTTCAACGTTTGTGATCGCCCCGTGGATCTGTATCAAAGGTTTTGATCATTATCAGAGATCTGCACCAAAGGTTTGAATCGCCACAAGAGCTAACGATTCTATCGCTGATCATGCCCATTCGTAAGGATCACTAAATGGAGAAATTTTTAAATTCCGCTGCGCCTTGGATGGCTATTCTCTAACACCAACCCCATGCTTGTAGCAAAACAGCACATCCAAAAAATGTAACTTCCTATTCTAACTACAGATCCCCAAGGAGCTATAGAGATAGGCTAGACAAGCAGATCTCCAATTGTAACTTCCTATTCTATCTACATGTCTAAGTAGAGGTAAGTACATAATATGCATGCTAGAACCACTACCTTCGGGAAATAAAAAAGATCCAATTAATAGCATAATGTAACACCTAGTTTTTATTATTCGAGCATCTTCGGTAGAATGTTCATCTAAGTATAAACTATTATAGTACGACTTAAGGCGTGAGAGTAGTATACCTTGACCTCTTGCATTATCATCTAACAAATCAGTGTCTAAGAGCTCCATGCAAATTGAATTTGCATAGTTGGTCTTACCATTAACAGTCTTACCTTCAATGGATAGTCCTAAAAGCATGTAGACGGCTTCTAACGTCATGGTACACTCACCGGTTGGGAACCAAAATGTGTGTGTCTCTGGTCTCCATCTTTCGCATAAGGCTAGAATAAATTTGTTATCTATGGACCAAGACAAAATCTTGCTAATATGACCAAAAACGGCGAGTTCAACATAAGGTTGAATCATCGGGTCCATATGGACATATTCGTGGACCCGAGTTCGGAACCTTGATACATCCTATAAAAGAAAGAATAAAAAACTTGACTAAGTTGGTATGTCAAAATAAAATGAGGTTGGTGAAGATGAAAGATAAAAAGTTAACAAAAGAAAAAACTTACATATGTTGCGATGTTTGCAACCGTTCCTCTATGTGCTTCGCCCATTGTGAGGATAGACATTTTTTCGGGGGGTTGGTGTAGATGAAACTACAAGTTGTTGTAGATGAAATTGTAGAAGAAGTAGTGAGAGTGATGGTGTGGAAGAAGTGTTGATGGAGTGGATGTATTTATAGGCAAATGGATGGGAGCATGAAAAGTTGTGCTTGCATGGTGTCTTCATTTGAATTGGCGACCATGTACAACCTTTAAGAGGGGTCGCCATTCAAATTGGCGCCTCCATAGGGACATGCATGCAAGACCTAGGTCTGATTGCTTGGTTTCGAGGTCTGAATGCATGGTGTCTCCACTTGAATTGGCGCCCATGTGCAAGGAATAAGTGGAGGCGCCAATCCATTTGGAGTGTGTGTTTGCATGTCTGACACGTGGCTGTCTTGTCTCTTGCATGCTGAACAAGTCACTTCTTGATAGCTTGCATGGTTGACACATCATTTCGGAGTATCTTGCATGTCCGACACGTCATTACGGAGTAGCTTGCATGTGCGACACGTCACTCCGAACTAGCTAGCATGTGAGACACTTAACTCATCTATTTAAGTGTCTTACTATCAACATCCAAGACACTTCACTCACATTCATCTGCAGTAAGAAAATAGTTTTCACCTGCACAATGTCATCTTCATCGTTATACAGTGTCAACGTTCACTGCAACGGTGAAACATACGAGTCTGAGCTACATGGTTTTTGTTTTCGAAACACTGATACCATTAGAGTCACGATCAAGAGAAATGCAACCTTCTTGCATTTGAAAAAAAGAATACAATCCTTTATAGGATCGGGTATTATGTCAAAGATCACATATCAAAATCCAATATTTTTTGAGAATGGTCAATGCAAGTATTTCCCCCTTAAGATTCGAGACGATGAAGATGTTGAATACATGTTTGTTAGTCATGAACATTCAGGCTGCAACTGTTTTGAGTTGTACATTACTCTTTAACCATGTATATCATCTCAACAGTCTCAACTAACCGGTCAGGATGAATCTGGTGAAGATGATCGACAATAATCAGATGATGTCAACCCAGAAGCAGAGCATAAGTGGATGTCGTTGATGAAGAAGAAGAGGAGACCGAGATACAGATTGATCACATGCTGAACAACGACGCTGAAGATGATGATCAACCACCACCAATACCTCCTAGTCATGTCTATAATCCGCCTCAACATATGACAAATATGGATCTTCACGGCGATGAAACATCTAACAGTGTTTTCTATAATCCGTATCTGAGATCAGAAGGCGAATTAAAGGTGGGAGACATGTTTCGTACCAAAGAAGAATGTGTTCTAGCAATCAAAAAATTCCACATGAACAACTCTACTGACTTTACAGTGAAATGCACTAATTCTAGAAGGTATGTTATCGAATGTCGTAACATGCTTTGTATGTTTCGTTTGGCTGCGTCTTACAAGAAGAAAAATGACTCTTGGGAGATCGCTTCAATAGACCCACCGCACAGTTGCATTGCAACTAACGTTGAACAAGATCACCGTAAACTAAGCGCAACTTTGATATGTCAAGATATTCTGTCGTTGGTTAATAAAGACCCATCAGTGAAGGTGAGTATAATTATATCCCATATCAGAACAAACATATAATTATACTCCATCTTACAAGAAAAGCCTTGATTGCGAGGACAAAGGTTGTTGAACAAGTTTTCGGCAACTGGGAGGATTCATACAAGGAATTGCCACGGTTTTTATGGGCACTAAAAACATATGTCCCAGGAACTGTGGCAATTATGGAGACAGTGCCAGCGATGATGCCAGACGGAACCTGTGCTACAGGTAATAGAATATTTCACCGTCTCTTTTGGGCATTTGACTCGTGCATCAAAGGTTTCGCATTCTGCAAACCTATTATTCAAATTGATGGCACTTGGTTATACGAAAAATACAAGGGTACTTTGCTCATGGCGGTTGCACAAGACGGCAACAACAATGTCTTTCCCATTGCCTTTGCTCTTGTTGAAGGTGAAACGGATGGTGGAAGGGGTTTCTTTCTTCGACATCTCAGAACGCATGTGGCTCTACAAGCCAATCTCTGTTTGATTTTTGATAGACATGCTGCCATTGAGAGTGCCTATAACAACCATGACAACGGATGGCATGATCCTCCTTCTACACATGTCTACTATATCAGACACATTGCACAAAACTTCATGCGTGCTATAAAAGATAAGAATCTTCGCAAGAAGGTGATGAATGTTTGGTATGCTTTAACTCAACCGTCATTTCAATATTATCGTGATGAAATTAGACTGTCTAATGAAGACGTAGTGAGATGGATAAATAACATACCACTAGAGCAGTGGACAAGGGCATTTGACAGAGGTTGTCGATGGGGCCACATGACAACAAACATTGTGGAATGCATGGACGGGGTATTCAAAGGAATTCGAAATCTGCCGATAACCGCCTTGGTAAGATCAACCTATTATAGGTTGGCTTCTATGTTCGCAACCAGAGGTGAAAGATGGAGTGCGGTGTTAATGTCCGGGAAAGTATTCAGTGAGTGTTGCATGAAGGTCATGAAAGAGGAGAGCATCAAAGCTAGCACACACGTTGTAACAGTCTTTGACCGTCATAGACAAAATTTCAGCGTCCAGGAAATAATGGACCACAACGAGGGGAGACCAAGTTTAGCGTACGCTGTTAGACTAAATAGAAGTTGGTGCGATTGTGGAAAATTCCAGGCCTTCTGCATACCTTGCTCACATGTCATAGCAGCATGCGCTTATACTCGCCAAGACGCTTACAGCCATTTATCTGATGTCTACAAGGCCAACACCATCATGAATGTATATACTCAAAGCTTCTCAGTACTACCAATGGAGGATTACTGGCCTTCATATGAAGGTGATATTGTTTGGCACAATGACGAGATGCGTAGAAAGAAGAAAGGAAGGCCAAAGAACACATGTATCAGAACAGAGATGGATTTCACAGATAAAATGATAAGATTATGTAGTATCTGTCGTCAACCAGGACACAACAAGAACAATTGTCCCAATCGAGGAGCATCATCTAGGTCTTAAGCTTTTTGTAACATTGTATTTCTGTAACATTCAATCATTATATATCATTAAGTTCTTGTTACAACGAGGTTCACAACAAACATCAGTACAAAACATCTGAAAACATAAATATTTCTAACTGATTACAATAATCAAATTGATGTCGTCTCGACCGAACATCATTTCCCTTGCATCCTTATCAGTCTTCATTCGCACCCAACCAAAGATACTGTCAAGTCTCTCAATACTTCTGATTTTTCCCCTTCTGGTATTTTCCCATCTAACCAACGAACCAGCTCCCTCTTCAGTTGATCGAACGTGGTGATGTTCCAAAACAGCATCAGCATTTGAGGTTTGTCTCTCGCATAAATCACCTTTCCGTATCGGTGATGAACACCAAACATGATAGTCAAATGATTATATGAGATGTGGAACAATTAGTCACACAACGCATCTATTTATAAGACAAAAAATGCATTTTTAGGAGGAGTCTCCAATTGAATTGGTGACTCCTCTTAAAACCTACACTGGGGCGCCAATTGGATTGGCTAGGGCACCTGTCCTAGCCAATCCAATTAGCGCCTCGATTCAAGTTTTAAGAGGAGTCGCTAATTCAATTGGAGACTCCTCCTAAAAGTGAGGTATTTTGGGATTTTTTTTTAAACCAGGGATATTTTGGGAATTTCCTTGAAAAAGTGGGTTATTTTTGTAAAAAAACCGATTAGATCTAATAAGAATAACTTATGAGTCTGTAAAAAGAATAAATTACATGTGATTTAAAGATAGTCGTTCTTTTTTAATATCATGCATTAATTATTAGCTCTAACTTTTTGGTGGAAGAGTGTATGAGAGACATTTCATGAATTAATTATGAACTCTAATTTTTTAGCAACCAAATAATTTGTATGCTATATATTACTCCAGGTGTTTTTTATTATAAGTCGTTTTGACTTTTCACACGTATTAAAAAATATAATAATTCTGGTATAAAAAAAGAGAGATTATGAAAAAAAATTATAAAAATATCCTTCATTAATGATATTGGAAAGACAAATTAACATAATTGAAAAAAAAAAGAATAATAAATATTTAAGGGTATAATAGGAAGTTAACATTGATGATTCATTAATATTATAAAACGACTTATATTGTAATAGAAAATATTTTCCCAAAGCGACTTATAATAAAAGATTAATAAAGAATGAAAATAAATAATATTATGATCATGACAACTCAGATTTTATATGATATGCCATAAATACCATTATGTAGTATACAAAATCGTATAAAATGAGAGAATGTTGCATATGCATTAATCAAATAAGGTTACTTTTTAGTGCAGTCTGATTATAAAATAAGAATTTACTGAGATACCGAGTTTGGGTTTGGGTCAGGGTTCCGGTGTGACCCTTTCCCGGTGTTTGCCCAGCTTCATCGACGATAATTCTCTTTGTTATGGTTTATATTCCTCATCTTAGGATTAGAGACATCTCATAGCGACATTGAAGGCGAAATAGTGGCTTGATTGTGCTATTTCCATCTAACTCCTTGTTAGGTCAGAAATTGACAATGCAAGATTAAGAAAAATATGCACCATTGTCAGGAGAATATTCCTTTATATAAACATATGGTTAGTGGGGAACGCTTGGGTGAGAATGTTCATCATTTTGAGAAAGAGTCGATTGAGGAGGTATTATGGGAGCCTAGGAGAAGGATGCAAGGGCTAAGGATTGAAGAACGCAAATGCGGTGAGTATGAGTGACCTAAAATCATACTCTCTTAGGAGGACGAGAACCGCATTGCTCAACCATGGAAAAATGGCGTCATTGTCAAGATGATGGGGAGGCGTATAAGGTTCAAAGCCTTGGAAACTAGATTGCAACAACTGTGGGTGCAAAAAGGTATCCTTCACATAATGGATATTGGGAAATAATTCTTTCTCGTTACCTTTATATGTGAAGAAGATCAAGAATTTGATTTACTATAGGGTCCTTGGATGATTTAAGATCATTATTTGACTGTGCGAGACTGGAGCCCTAACTTATATCCAGTTGGTGATGCGATTCAAATCTTACGGTATGGGTTTGTATCTCAGGCTTGTCAATTAAATACTATGGAAGAGCTTTGATGTACATTGGTAATAAAATAGAAAAAACAGTCAAAATAGACAAGAACACGCTTCCTAGAGAGAGAGAGGGAAATATGTCAGATTGTGTATTCAAGTCAATTTGCTGAAGCCTTTGCTTTCTATGTTTTCGATAAAGGGAAGACACTATAAAATTGAATACAAAGGGTTTCACCTTCTCTATCTTTCTTGTGGGAGATTTGGTCATAATTATGGTGGATGCAATGCTGCTAAGGATCTCCAACCTAAAGTTAAAATGAATTATGTCACTGAAGGTATAGTTCTTGGAGCATCCATGGTTTAAGATGGAGTTAAGGCCCCAGGTCTATGGACAGTGGTTCAGAAACCGAGACGAGCTAGAAAAAAGAAAATTGAGGCTACTAAGGAAGTTAAAGAGGTTGATAGAGTTGGACCTTCTGGGAAAACTAAAGATCCTGTTAGCGGAATGGGCTCCGGATTTAGGGTGCTTGGTGATGATTTTATTGTTGCTGATAAGGAAAAGGAGATAGAGATTCACTCGTTTAGAACGGATATAAATGCTATCAGTCAGTCTGAAGATGACCCATTGGTGGAGAAATTGGATGTTAACCAAGTCAATAGGGGTAAGAGGAAGATCAGAAAAGCTTTATTAAATAAGTAGCAGATAAGTAAATAGTTGTCAATAGTGAGGACCCGAAGAATTCATAAAAGGAATGGAAGAGATGCAGCGAAGAGTAAAGGAAGCCAAGATATGGATGATTTATTGTCAGTAGATAAAGTCATTGCCCTTGTTTCAGGTCTTAAGCTAAAAAATGAATCAACTGTTGTGGAGAAAGTTGCTCCTAAGGATGATGATGGAGCTCAAATAAAAAAGCGAAATAATCTTGATCAACTTGGTCCGAAAATTGAGAGCCCGAGGTGCTGCAGTGGTAGTTGATGCAGAGCATTGTCTATCTCAACCTTTAATTATTCCTATTGTTCCTGACAAAGGTTTTACTCCTAGAGCGTTGGAACAAATGATGGATGGTGTTGTTGAATCAAGGTCCAAGGATCTCTTCATTGAGGTGGAATTTGTCGAGGAAACTCCCAAGGAGCTCCAAGGGGCTAGTTTCTTTCATCAGTTTTTTCATGAATCACTATCATATTAAAGTTATTATTGAATTATGAGAGACTAAGAGACATTTAGGTTAAACCGTGTGTGTTTAAAAGCACTATGGAGACTTTATTATATAGAGAGAGATTACAACTAATTACATGATATAGTCGATGTGGGACTATTCTATATACAAATATTCTCAACACTATATATTTACAAATATCAACACTCCCCCTCAAGCTTGAGCATATAAGTCAAATGCACCAAGCTTGTTACATATATAATTAGTTCTGGGACTTCGTAGAGATTTTGTAAACACGTCTTCCAATTGATCATTAGAGTTGACAAAGCTTGTGACGATGTCACCTGACTCGATCTTCTCTCTAACAAAGTGACAGTCTATCTCAATATGTTTGGTCCTCTCATGGAAGACTGGATTTTAAGCAATGTGCAATGCAGCTTGATTATCATAAATAAGTGTCATTGGTCTTTCTTCTTCAATTTGAAGTTCCTTGAGTAATTGTTTTAACCAAATAAGTTCATATGTTGCCATTTCCATGGCCCTATACTCTGCCTCGGCGCTTGATCTTGCAACTATATTTTGTTTCTTACTTTTCCAGGATATAAGGTTTCCTCCAACAAGTACACAATACCTAGAGGTGGATCGTCTATCAATGGGTGACCCTACCCAATCAGCATCAGAGTATCCAATTATCTGAGTATGTCATTTATCTTCATACACTAAACCTTTTCCTGGAGCATATTTGATGTATCTTAGAATCTGGATAACAGCATCCATGTGTTCCTGACAAGGGGAAGTTAATAACTGACTTACCACACTAACCGTAAAAGAAATATCTGGACGTGTGACTGTGAGATAATTCAACTTTCCAACCAATCTCATATATCTTACTGAGTCAGATAGAGGCTCCCCCTGATTGGGTAGTAGTTTGACACTTGGATCCATAGGAGTATCAGTTGTTTTAACATTCAACAAACATGTTTCTTCCAAAATATCCATAGCATATTTCCGCTGAGAAATCACCAAACCATCTTTAGATTGGGCTACCTCAATACCCAAGAAATAGAGGAGTTTACGAAGGTCTTTTGTGTGAAATTGATTCAAGAGATGTTGTTTTAACTGGAGTATACCCTGCTGATCACTACCAGTTATGACACTATCATCTATGTACACAATAAGATAAATACACCATTGGGCTGAGTGACGATAAAAAACAGAATAGTCTGCTTCACTACAGACCATACCAAACTGTTGTACTACAGTGTTGAATCTGCCAAACCAAACTCTCGGAGATTGCTTAAGACCATAAAGAGACCTGTGTAACCTACACACCATATTCAATGACTCCCTCTGAGTAACAAATCTAGATGGTTGCTCCATATATACTTCCTCTTCAAGATCACCATGTAAAAAAGCATTTTTGATGTCAAGTTGATGAAGAGGACAATGTCGAATGGATGAAATGTCTAAAAGAAGTCTAATAGATGCCATCTTGGCTACAGGCGAGAAGGTATCACTATAATCCAATCCAAAAATATGAGTGTATCCTTTAGCTACCATGCGAGCTTTAAATCGATCAATCTTACCATCTGGGCCAACCTTCACTGTATAAAGCCAACGAAAACCTACTAAAGATTTCCCAGGGGGTAGAGAACCAGTTCCCAGGTACTAATGCTTTGACGAACACACATTTCATCAAGCATTGCTTGCCTCGATTCAGGGTGAGATAATGCTTCACCTGGAGTTTTAGGAATAGAAATAGAAGACAAAGAAGACAAACAAGTATACTGCAAAGGGGAAAGACGATGATAATATAAATCAATATAATATGGAGAAGGACTTCGTGTTTGACGTATACCTTTTCTAAGGGCAATCGAAAGGTCGGACTCAGGTTGCAGGATCGGATCTAGTGATGGCGGAGGCGGAGGAGAGTCTACAATGACCTCAGGGACAGGGACGACAGACGTTGGGCGACGATGCTGATATGTTTGAAGTGGTCGAGAAGTAGGGGGTCAGGAGCCATAGACTGGTGGGGGATAATGGTAGGCGGGACATTAATAACTTCCGGAAAAGGTGTGGGAGTACTTTCTTGAAGAGGTTTCGGAGATACTGGGTTGGACCTGAAATATGGAACAGACTCGGAGAAGGTAACATTAGCCGATATGAGGTATCATTGTAGAGTACGAGAATAGCAATAATAACCCTTTTGGGAATGATGATAACCAAGAAAGACACATTTTAGTGATCGAGCTGCTAGTTTATCAAGACCAGGGGAGAGATTGTGTACAAAACACATTGATCCGAATAATCGAGGAGGAATTGGGTGGAGAGGAGAGTTTGGAAATAGGATTGAATGAGAGATTTTATTATTAAGGACAGATGAGGGCATGAGATTTATGAGGTAACATGTCGTGAGCACCGCATCCGCTAAAAAACGGAGAGGAACATTACCATGGAGAAGTAGGGTCCGAGTGGTTTCTACAAGATGCCGATTTTTGCGTTTGGCTACCCTGTTTTGTTGGGGTGTATGAGGGCAAGATGTTTGGTGCAGAATACCATTGGATGACATAAAAGTTTGAAACTGTTGGGATAAATATTCACGTGCATTGTCACTTCTTAAGGTACGAATAGACAAACCAAATTGGGTTCTTATTTTTTGATTAAATTATTCAAAAATAGAAAACAATTCAGATTTGTTCCTCATTAAAAATAGCCACGTGCAACGTGGAAAATCATCAATAAAAGTTACAAAATATCTAGACTCAAAAGTAGACACGGTACGCGAGGGACCCCAAACATCGGAGTGAACTAAGGTAAAAGGGGGCGTAGCCCGTTTATTGACTCAATCAGGAAAGTGACTACGAGTATGTTTCCCTAACTGACAAGACTCATAATGTAAAGTGAACAATTTAGATAGACTAGGAACCAACTTTTGTAGCTTGGGAAGACCTGGATGACCTAACTGTGTATGTATAATGAGTGGAGAATCTGTGGTGGAGCATGTGGTAGATGACATAGAGAAGTAGTAGAGGCCTTGAGACTCACATCTGACGCCAATCGTCTGTCCCGAACTCTGATCCTGCGGAGTAACATTACTATTAGTAAAGGTGATAGAACAATTAAGGGAACAAGTTAAAGGAATGAATGACAGTAAATTAAATGGGTAATTAGGTACATATAGGAAAAAAGTTACAGAGAAAGATGGTAAAATTTGAACAGTACCAATCCCTTGGGATCGGGTTTGAGAATCATTTGCGAAAGTTATACTCGGTAAGAAACCAGAGGTAGAGAGGGAAGAAAAAAAACCTTTATTACCGATAACATGATCAGACATACCAGAATCGAGGATCCAAGGACCAATATGAGATGATTGAGAGAAGCAAACAGATGAATTACCAGTGTGTGCAATCAAAGTTGTGGAACCAGAGGTCTAATTAGTCTGACACCACTTGAGAAAATACTCGTAGCTTGGCGTAGGGCTCTGAAGAGAAGGTAAAGTTTGCATAGTGTCTGGGTTATCAATTTGAGCTTCATTTACCTGGCGTGGAGGTATGCCATGTAACTTCCAACAACGGTCGATAGTATGTCCAAGTCGGTTACAATGGTCGCACTTGGTACAAGGTTTAGAGTTGGATGACCCCCCTCGAAGTCGATTCTGATTTTTTCCAAGAGATGCAAGGGTAGTAGTGTCACCTGGTGTCGGAGCAACAATAGATGGAGGGGAAATTGGACCAAATGCATGAGGTGTAGCCAAGCACAACAGTTGTTCATTAACTGCATCATAGTTAGGAACACTAGTACTTGATAAAATCTGGTTATGAACGGACTCGGGTTTTAGTGGTAGTCCTTTAAGTGCCATGACCATGAAATTTTTACTATGTTGTTCGGAATGAGTTGTTGCATCTTTTGCATAAGGCATGAGGGTTTCGTAACTCGCTTTCAAGGCATCAAGCTTACTCAGATAGGCTTGCATATCTATATTTTGCAACTTCAGTGTGTCGAGTTCGAGAATGACACTGTATAGACAATGAACATCGTTGGAGAAGACTTTCTTAGCCTTTTCCCAAACCTCATTGCAAGTGGAGAAGGCTTTATACTGCGCTTGGAGGTTAGGTACGATGGAAAACCATAACAAAGTACACAGATAGGCATTTGTTTTCTTCCATTTAGCGAGTTTTACGGTGACAACATCAACCAATTTTGTGGTTAGGTGATCTTCATATCCCTGACCATGAAACCATATATCGACAGCACGAGCCCATATGTTATAGTTGTCTGATCCGGTTAGTTTTTCACATGGGATAAGCGTAACTTTAGTAAACGAGACGGAATCAACATCTCCTGTGGCTTAAAGAAATAAAACCGGGGCCGTTTGAATTGGAGCACAAATTTTCGAGAGTCGAAATGAAAAATGGAGACCGGATCTGTGATCGATGGAGGGAGACGAGTGGGGCGGCTGGGAAAACGGTTGGATCAGGCGACAAGGTGGTTTTACCTGAGAATTTTAAGAAGTGAGAGGCAAACCGGAGTGGTGACACGATTTGTGGAAAAAAAATCTCACCGGAAGACAGTGGATCAACCGGGTAAAGCACGGCGAAGAGTTGTCTCTTAGTAGGCTCTAGATACCATATTGAATTAGGAGAGACTAAGAGACATTTAGGTTAAATCGTGTGTGTTTAAAAGCACTACATAGAATTTATTATATATAGAGAGATTACAACTAATTACATGATATAGTCGATGTGGGACTATTCTATATACAAATATTCTCAACACTATATATTTACAAATATCAACAGTTTTGTTTTGGAACTATCGTGGAGTCGGCAATAAGGACTTTGTCAGTGTTTGTAAGCACTATATTAAGGAGAACCATCCTTTTATCTTCATCATAATGGAGGCCCGTATAGATCTTATCTTACTTAGTAAAATGTTTTCCTGCTTGGGTTTTGATGGTTATCTATTCTTTGAGAATCAAGGTTATGCTAGGGGTTGCCATGGGTTGGAAAGTGATATTATTCAACTCACTCTCTTGTAAAAGCACTTCCAATTTTTGCATGTTAGAATTACGAGTGGGAATGAAGCTTCTTGGAATTTCACGACTTTTTACGCTAGTCCCAAGCTTGAAGGGGAGAAGGAATTATGGCAAGAGCTCATGAAGGTTACTGCTAAGTCTTATTCTGGTTGGCTTTTAGGTGGGGATTTTAATGATATCAAGGATAAATCCGAGAAATGTGATGGTGTTTCCCCCTTGGACAAGAAGTGTTCCTTGTTCCATGACAGATTAAATGAGTGCAAGCTTCTTGATCTTAGATCTACTAGGCATAAATTCACGTGGCGTGGTGCTATTGGCCATGGCGGTATTTGATTTTTTGAAAGGTTAAACATGCCTATTTTTAACGATACCTAGAGGTTTCAATTTTCGGATGCCTCTATTAGGGTTCTCACTAGAATAGACTACTCTGACCATCACCATACTCTTGTTTCTCTTTATGAGGACCAATGCAAACCTATGGCGAAGGACTTTAAATTTGAATCTTCTTGGATTTTGGAAAGCTCCTTTAAATCCATGATGTTGGCTGCTTGGAAGTATTACTTAGGCATGTCGCAAAATTTGGACGAAGTCAGGGCTCATGCTAAAAGTTGGAACTTACACTCGGTTTAGAGTTTAGTGCAGGAAAAGAAAGCCATTATGTGCAGAGTTGAAGGGATTCAACACAAAGCTCATGATGGTGTTTGTCATGCTGCTCTTCGTAGACTGGAACCTAGCTTGCAAAAGGATCTCCACAAAATCCTTTATCAGAAATGGTTAGCCTGGTTTCAGAGAGCCACGGAATGGTGGCTAGCAGATGGCGATAGAAACACCTATTTCCATCACATAAAAGCTCTTCAACGTCGGTGTCGCGAGAAAGTGCACACTATTAAGGATGCTAATGGGACTTAGTTAACCGATGCACTTGAAATTGATACTAATTTTAGAGAAAAATTGTATCAGTTGTATACCTCTAACATAGATATTTGTGATAGCCTTACGACATCTCATTTCCAACGCTTTTGGAGGTTTCCAAACTCAGTCTGGCAGTTGGGCTTGTGGTGGAGGAAATCAAGCAAGCTACTTTCGATATGGCAGCTTAGAAATCATCGGGTCCTGGTGGTTTTCCTACTGGTTTCTTTCAAAATTCTTGGGATATTGTTGGAGATGTCGTGTGTCAGTTTACCATACAGTCATGGAGGCATCATGTGCAAATTGTTGAGGTTAACTGTATGGGGATTTGCCTCATTCCTAAAGTCCCTCATCTAGAGCTCATTAGTCAGTTTCGATCTATAGCTTTATGCAATGTGGTTCATGAGATTCTGAGCAGGATCGTGGTTAACAGAATGAAAGGGCTTATTATTGTACCCAAAAAATTTCCCTCCCCTTTTCTTAATTATTTATCCAACCACTTGATCAGGAGATCACTTGCATACATTCATAATTCATCCACATGCATCATTCATCATGGATTCAAAAAAACATGGGCTTATAAAGCTAGGGTTTGTGTGGATATCAAGGCTCAAGAGCATGGTCTAACCATATCATCAACATGGGGGATGCAAAACCCTAATTGTGGTGTTAAAGGCTTGAATTCAACAAAGACTTGGACAGGCAATCCTTTAGGGTCTTCAAAACCCTAATTTTTCAAGGCATGATCTCATGAAGCTTCCTCAGGCCTTGTCTTGGCCTTCAAAACCCTAATCAGGAGATGGTGAATCATATGAACTTGGTGGCCTGATTGTGCATCCATGACCCCTCAATCTTCACCTTTTATCAATATGCTTGGCCTAACCTTACTTTTGGTTTATATGAGCATGGGTCTTGGTCCAAAGTCATGGTGTTGTTCATGTGATTGTGGATACATTTTTGGTCTTGGTCATTTAAACAACCAATCTTCTTGTGTCTCTAGCCAACTGCTAGTCATGACCATTGATTCATGGATACCCCATTCAAACCCTAATCTTATGCCCTCAGTTCATGGCCTTGTCAACACACATTATTAGTCAAGTCATTCTCTTTTCAAAAGTCAAACATTCAAGTCATAAGTAAACCAATTGTGAAACCAACATCCAATCATTTTTCAAACCATTTTAATCCACTTCATGTCATTTTAAACCATTACATTTGATTCTACATAAGAAAATACAAGTCTTGACATTTTTGACCAAATGTTGACTTTGGTCAACAATTGACTTTTTTGTCAACCTTGACCAAAGTCACCCCAAATTCCATAAACCCTAAAATCACACATAATCATCCATTCAATGTCCATTTACAAGGAAAATACAAAGAAAAATGAACTTTTGACCAATTGTTGACTTTGGTCAACTATTGACTTTTGGTCAACTTTGACCAAAGTCAACTCAACCCTTTTTGGCCACCTAAGATCTCATCTAATCCACCTTGCCTTGATTCATCATCTAAAAGTCATCTTTGGTTTGGTTTTGCTTTGTTTCTTCATTTCCAAGTAACTTGGCCCATTTCCAAAGTCATGTACACCATACCATGACTTAGACTTTGTTGCATTTCTAACCATAACTCTACCTTGCCAAACAGGTATTGCATCCACCATACCAAGTGTCTTGGTCACACAATTAAATGTTGCACATACATTAACCAATTGGATGGAATAAGACTCATGAATTTATGTTTAAACTCACCATGAACTTCTGCCCAAATCAAAATGCAGCAGGAATAACTCATACCCTGTTTAAACATTGCATCTTCACCTACAAACCAAAAGCAAGTAGCATCATGCAACAGAGAAGATACCAAATGGACCTGCAATGCCATATCAATCACGATACCACAAACAAAAATGCATGCACTACATGATATGTTGCACCATGCTGGACCAAGCTGGACTCCATGTTGTAGGATATAAGTCATGAAGGCAATGCACATTTAAGACTTGAAATGCATCACCAAGCCGTGCATACCAGGAGCAGGCCAATGTAGCACAATAATGAACCAACACAAGGCCAAATGCAAACCTCACACATCCTGCAAAACCAAGGCAGAATGGCATTAAAACAGGTCCTTAAATCATGCTGCAATGCAAGGACTCACCTGCCAGCCAAGAACCATCATGAACCTGCAGCCAAGCACACTTGGAGCCATGCCCAACATAAGCAAGAAACAGAGTCATAATGGCATAGGATAAGGGGGCAAGACATGTTGCAAAGTCAGAACTGGAGCTAGCTTCATCATGCTACATGTGCACAAGTCTTGACATAGCAGACCTGTATGAGAAACAAGGTCATAAATGCCAAGTCACCCAAAAGTTAACACTGAAAACAACCAGCAATTAATTGAAAGCTCACCACAAGCCAAACAAGGCAGTCCTACAACATGAAGCATGCCAACCCATGAGTGGAAATAGCTATGCACAACATCATACATGATGCAAACCAAGACCATCCTACAGTGAAGCCAATTACAAGTCAGTGGCATCATGACCCTGAACCAGTCCACAAAACATCAAACAGAATCACCTGCATGATGCCTATCAAGCTTGTACATCAGAGTTGTAGACCTATTGCAAAACAAGACCATAAGAAATACCTAACTGTCATATACCTAACTTGGGCAATGCAACTCAAAACCCATTAATACATTTGCAACAATATATGAACATTCATCATGCTCAATGTAACATACCAAGGCAGAACATTACAAACCCAGTGCAACCTTCAGTACAACATGAGTCAGTGTTTACAACAATCACCATGACATCAACTTCCAATCAACTAACCTAACACTACCAACATCAGTAGCCAACCATGTAAACCCTACAATGACATAACCATAATACCTTTACAACATAGTTCACACACATGCATTGCAAAGCCAAGTATGAACCTGAAACATGTAGTGCACCATCATAGCAGTGTAATACACACCTTAAAACAATACCCTGTTCCAAGCCTACATCAAAATGATTCCATTGTTAGCCACAACCAAACCAAGTGTGAGTAAGACTTGCCACAAGGTGATGAAAACAAGCAAGTATCTATGCAAATCAAATTCAAACCATGACCACTGTCTCAATGAATTTCCTATTATGCAAAAATTCTGCAGCAAAACCAAGGAGGTTATAGGAAGAAAAACAAAGGAATGAGTGCAAGCAGTGGAAGTATACACATGTGTGAGTTTGTAGAGCAATGATCAAAACATAAGCAGAAGGAATAACATTCACCACAATGGAAATCATTGGCCATGGGCATTCAAAGATACCTATTCAGCAGGTCAAGGATTAAAGTACAAAGCCAAATCCACTTAAGTGGTAACCTGCAGCAGCCAGTTAAAAACAAAATCATTCACCAACTAACATAACTATCACCAACTAATTGAGTCATTCCTAACTAACTGAGTTTTTAGTTAACTCAGTGAGTCACACTTAACTAACTCCTAACCACACCAAAATAACTCCTAACCTCATTCAAAATCTAACAATTCCCAAGCCTAGCATCTATTTAAGAAACTCACCATTCACATTTTCATCATCCTTGAAATTTGCTTGAACCTATGCACTCTCTTTGCAATCTCTTCCCTCACCCTACTTAGAGCTCTACTTTCTCCTAGAAGCCATTGAAGCTTCAATTTCGCTTGAGCTAAGCCACAACATCCTCACTTTTCACTATGCCAATTCAGAATAAGAAGAAGGAGGCGAAAGAAGAAGAAGAAGAAAGAATCAAGTTCAGGAAACGTACCGGTGGATTTTCCGATCATCTTCTCCGGTATGTCATTTCTTGTTCAGTGTCTTTTTCTTACTCTGAGCACACCAAGTTGTAGTATCTGAGGTAGGAAATATAAGCCCTTTGGTAGTAGGGATTGATTTGCGCCATACACTATTTAATTTAACTTGTAGTTGGCTAGGGTTCCTCCATTTAGATGTGCGATTAGACCAACACAAGGAGTGTTTACCCATTTCATCTCCATATTCATGATCATCTTGGCTTTGTGCTTATATTGGTAGTGGTGGTTAGCTATGAGCCAACACCAGCGCCGGCGACGGACGCCGGCACGGTGAGCCAAGGTGATCGACAGTAAGGTGGAGCGTGCATGTTAGAGTCATTTGAACTCTATTGACCTGGACAAGTCAACAGAGATATGAGGCTTTGGGCTTATTCCCTTGAGGCCCATTGAGATTTACTTACCACATACCAACCATTACTAACACACCCCCTAGTGACTTGAGAAGGAAATTGAATTGGGCTTAACCAAGCCCATGGCCATTTTCACCGGTTTCACCTCACAATTCCAATGTGAACCCCCCTTTTTTGAGTGCTTGAATGTTGTTTGGGCTTAGGCAGCCCATTCCTGTTTTTGCTTCGCATACCCCCCTTTTTTTTGGACTTGATTGTTATACAAAATCAGCAATGGGCTCTTCTTGCAGCCTATTAGCCAAAATTCAGGTTATACCCCCTCTCCCATTCATACCTCCTTTTCCATTTTTATTTGTTTTCTTTTATTTTCTTTTATTGTTTTTACAATTTAATTAGGTTAATTAGCATATTATTGGTTTAATTAGGTTAATCATTGAAATTAGAATTTAAATCTTGATCATTAGGATATTAGAACTTAATTAGGATTTTTGCAATTTAATTAGAATTTTCATTAGAATTTTATTAGGATTTTTCCCTTAGAATTTTAATTAGGACTCTTAACTAGAAACAATTAGGTTTGACTAACTTGAGAATCATGACAATTTTCTACATTAGGTTAGAATCAACTTTAGGTCGTGGATAGAATTTGACATATTTTACAATTGACCATTTTGCCCTTATGGGCTTATTTTGGTATTTTTTGTGATAGAATGACATGATCCCTTTAGGATTAGAATGTGACATAGAATTTAATCACTTTCTTATAATTTTAGTACTTATACATAGGACTTTTAATCAATATTTTGACCAATTTGCACATGCTCCCTTAGGACTTCTAACTTCGAATTTTCAATCAGTTTCTAATGCATGATCCCTTAGGGTAGTTTCTAACAATTACTAACTTTGATTATATCCAAACCTAGTTCCCTAAAACCAAAACAAAACCCATGATTAAATTGATCAAAATACATTTTGATTGATTAAATCCTTTGAACTTGTATAATCCCACAGTCTAAATTGAGTGACCAAAAGACCCCTTGGTCACTTAATATGACTTTTCTTCCAAGCTGTGGAGCTCAAGGCCTCAAGACAAGATCTTCGATCAAGGCATCCTCAGTCATACCAAGCAGCGGATTATTCAAGCACATCAAAGGTGGAATCTTCAACACTTGTTAAATCAAAGTTAGAAGAGTGTGACACGAGCCTTAAGCAATAGAGAAGGAGTGAGACTGGAGTATTCCTACCCTCATTCTGAGTATCTTGGGGTATGGGACGTATGACCCAACACTCATCGTATTCACCTCTATTCATAGACTTTAGCACAATTCTAATCTCACGCCTGACAAGTCTCTCTCACAAACAAAGCAAAAACAACAAGCAAGGACCACGTCAACAACTTATCAATCCTGAATCAAGTTGTACGATATGAGCCTTAAGAAATAAAGAAGGAGTGGGACTGGAGTATTCCTACCCCCATTCTGAGTATCTTTGGGTATAGGAGTATGACCCAGCGCTCATCGTATTCACCTCTATTCATATTTAGTGCAATTCGAATCGAACGATTGATAAGGTCTTCATCGTCAATGCAAGAAACAACTACAAAGACTCTTCTCTCTCCACTTGAAGTTTAAGACCAGAGTTACATGCCATGAGCCTTAAGTGGTAAAGAAGGAATGAGACTGGAGCTTTCCTACATTCATTCTGGATATCTTTGGGTGCGAGACGTTTGGCTCGTTGCTTATCGTATCCACTTTTACTCATAGACTTTAGTGTTATTCTTATCAAATGACCATCAAGTCTATTCCACTATTTCTATTGGATCACATTTTGTTGCCTCCATCATCTTGCTTTCAGCCCTAGTGGGCTGAACTACGAAAGCTCTAATTTCCTTATTGCACCATAAGGGTACGTAGGCAGGAGAACCCGGTTTCTTCGCGAGCTATCTTATTTATCAATCTACCTTATCAATTGCTACCCTATTTATCAATCAATCATTCTCCATTCATTCAATATATACCATCCTTTTGAGATCGTCATACTTCTCCTTAGACTCATTGTCCATCCTTTTAGGACGATAACGACAGTCCACCTTATTAATCGAGAGTTGTTTGGCCCTTAACCCAAACACGTAGTTCAGTCTTTCTTTTTAGCTTTACCTTATAGTGGAAGCCTGCTAGTCCACGTATTGGTAAGTGCCTACTTTGCTCTTCTATTAAGAGTTTATCCTTCTCTTGGATCCAAGATACTATCCTGATTTGATCTTAAATTGTTGATTCCCCAGCAAGTGATACACTACTCCTTGCACTTCAGTACTGCAATCATTCCTTGACTTTGTGTTTGTCTTGTGATTCTCTATTGCTTAGACAAACATCTCTCTCCCTTCATTCTCGTAGTTCCGAACTACGATTGCTCTGACTTTCTCATTGCACAATGAGAATACATAGGCACGAGGATGTGAATCCTTGGAAAACATGCTTCTAATTATTCCTCGTTCTCCATAGGGCATCACCCATATCTTTCACTACTCATTATCTACCCTTCGATCATAAATCGTTCACCCAATGACATATTATTCCTTTGACATCGAAATACACTTTCTTTGGAATTCCATATATACCCCTTTAGGACGCCTAACGAATAGTCTACATTTTTACCAAGAGTTGTTTGGCCCTTAACCCAAACACTTAATTCCTTCTTTTTTAGCTAACACCCTATAGTGGCGGCCTGCTAGTCCACGTATCGGCTAACGATATTTCCCTCTATGGTAGAAATCTCATTTCTCTTAAGGATTCCAATATACTTTCACCTTTCGATTTCAAACAATACTTATTCAGTCACTTGTTACCAAGTTCCCCTATTCTGTGACTTCGGACACTTTATTCCGTTCATCCCATGATACATTCATATACTGCCTTCTTTCACTTCATGTGATATACCTATTATTTGAGCCAAATACATTATACATTTGTGCTCCATCTTGTACCTCCTTGTGAACCAAGAGTTGTTTGGCCCTTAACCCAAACACCTAATTCCTCTCTTTTTCGGTTGTTCCAATATAGTAATACAGCATTGTAGGCCCTCACTTGTTGGTTCATACTTGTTTACTCTTGGGTTCATATCTCACCCCTCTTTTGGAGTTCAAACAAAACTATTCTTTGGTTCAGACCATATTTCTATCACACTTATTTTCATCTCCCACCACAAGTTCTTTGAACTACGGAGCTCTGAATTCCTCATTGAACTATGAGGATACGTAGGCAAGAGGGCCACAATCCTCACCGAGCACTTTATCTATTTCTTTTCCTTTTCCCATTCTTTTGCGAGTAATCTTAGATAAGACCTATTCAAGCTAGAATAATCAAAACGGTTCCCATGGAGTACCATGGATGTTTGGGGTGCTAATAGATTCCCCTTGCATAACCGACTTCCTTACCCAATATATCTCTTCCCCTCAGGTTTTATCGATGTTTTCCCTCCCCTTTGGGGATAAATAAAGTTCGATGGAGACTCTGTTGTATGTTCGAATGTGCGATGCGTTTGGGTATATTTTCGCTAGCTTCAGTTGGCGACTCTGCTGGGGACACTTCACTACTTGGAATACTTCCTAGTCGCTAAAAGGAGTTGAGCCTAGTATAGGTTATTCTCTCGCTAGTATTAGGTGCTTACCTTATAGATTTACTCGTTTTATGTATCACGTTTCCTATTCGCTTTATATTATGGATATATTTGTTGTACTGTTGTTGGGATGGGTTAGACTACATGAGAGGAAAGCTTTGTAACCAAGCTTAGTATACATATAGGTTAGACTCGTGGATAGTCGTGTACGCGTGCGTTTTGCGCGTTAGATTGTCACGAGAGCCACACCCGGACTAGATTCACTTGGAAGTACTTTTGTCTTGTGAGTATTCACTACGGCAGGGTATTTCCATTTTGAGTCAATGACTCTGGGAGACCTTCTAGGGACCACCTTGGAGCATAGTCCACACCTGTGAGGGGGATATGGGTTTTTCTTGCAGGAAACCATAGACTCAATCTACCTTGATACTCTCGTTACGTCGAACCTTTAAACTTGCAACATGTGGCACTTACAGATTGTTCAGAACATACTAGAGTTTTGAATCCACGTGACTTATATCATCTCATCATTACATTATCATTCATCATGACCAAATTTTTTCATATGCATGTCTTTTCTAGGAATCCAAGTGTCCGGTTTGTTTACCAAGCACTCAGAGCGAAGCATGAATCCCGATAGGAAGAACATCCATAATTACAAGTTCGTGGAACCTCAGTTGGCTGTCTTGAAAGGACTTGGGGCACGTTTAGATCTGGGACACAAAGATGACTTTAATGAGGCTTATGGTAACCTTTTGGGCATTCTGAACACTGAAGTCAACATCACTATTGTGCACACTCTAGCGCAATTCTATGATCCCCCACTGAGATGCTTTACTTTCCAAGATTACCAATTGGCACCTACATTGGAAGAGTACTCACATATTCTGGGTATTAGGATCAAGAACCAAGTGCCTTACATTCGCACTAAGGAACTTCCCAAATATCAAGATCTTGCTGAAGCTCTACGCATGGGAAAGAAGGAAGTATAACTGAACCTGAAGCCTAAGGGTGGAATTCATGGCTTCACCTCTAAGTTTCTAGTGGACAAAGTTATTGCCTTCACCGAAGCTGGGAGTTGGATGGCCTTCAATTCAAATCTAGCTTTACTTATCTATGGGTTCGTATTGTTTCCGAATATGGAGGAATTTGTAGACTTGGCTGCCATTCATATATTTCTGACTCATAATCCTATTCCTACTCTTCTTGTTGATACTTACTACTCCATCCATGTGAGAACTTAGAAGAAGAAAGGGAATATCGTCTGTTGTACCCCTTTGTTGTATAGATGGTTTATTTTGCATCTACCCAGCAAAGGCCCTTTTGTTGAGAACAAAGACAACTTGAAGTGGTCCCAGCGGATCATGTTCTCGAGTTTATGATGGTGTCAAGCTTATCCTCAACTGTGGGGATTTTCCTAGTGTACCTCTTCATGGTACAAAAGGAGGAATCAATTACAACCCGAGGTTAGCACTACGACAACTGGGATACCCTATGGTGGACAAACCTAATCTCAAGAGCGTAGAAGGTTTTGTCTTATATGAAAGGGTCGAAGATCCAGAACTGATCAAGATTGTCAAGGCTTGGGGAGAAATTTGTCCTCAAGGAAGAGCAGAGATGGGTAAGAAGAATTCCATCGCCAAGGAAGCTTACACCAGTTAGGTCAAAGACAGAGTCAGTAAGATTTTGTTGTCGGTCCCGCCCGAGCCGTCCATGAATGTCAAGCCTTTTGAACCAGTAAACCATCCAAATTCTGAAGTCGATGAATTGAAGAAGGTTATCAAGACCCTAGAGAAAGATGATGCTGATCTCAAATCTAGGCTTTGTAAGATCTCTTTGGAGAAAGAAACCATGAAGTTCAATCTGAATCAGAAGAGAGATAGAGTTCATCAAGCAGATGATGGGGTGCAAACAGAGGTATTCAAGAGACTCAAAGTGGGTGACACCCTCAAAGGGACTTATGCTAGTTTGACAGCCAAAAAGAAGCAGTTAGCCGAAACTCAATACCGAGCCAACAAAGCAGAACTTGAACACATGGAACAAACCAAGAAACTCCAAGGTCTGCTAGAAACTTGCAAGAAAGAGTTGAAGGATGAAAAAAGTCACACCAAGTAGCTAGAAGTCACCCTTCGCCAGAATCAGTACGAGCTGAATCAGAGACTAGAGGAGATTCGAGAGTTAAAAGGGCAATCACATGAAAACCTGGAAGACACCAACACACAAGTGAACAAGAATTCTGAAGATCTCCCCAACCGAGAGAAGACAGTTGTGAGCAGCGTTCCAAGCGAACTAGATCACGACTCACCACCTGAAGGGAGTACGATATTGGGAAAATGGGGTGTATGCATATCCCCGAAGTCTCAGACTTATTACGAAGAGTTATTATCAAGATGTTTCTAGTTACTGCTCTTTAAGTTTGACTTGTAATTCACTAGGTTGAAGTCTGATAGGATCAATGTTGATACCTTTGTAGTCCGATGGGCAGTTCCTTGATATGTACTTGTATTCCGATATTGAATAAAAGAGTTTCGCGGTTATTGGCTTCATAAACTGTCTCTCTTTGTGCTTTGTATTTGCTTCTGTTAAATAAACAAACTCACGGATTCCTTGGAATTATTTTCCTGTACAAAAAATAAATGTACATATCAATCTTTTCGCATACATACATGCATCCACGCATTTATTTGTCAAAAGCCACCAGAAAACAAAATGCTTAGGGTGTGTTTGAATGAGTTTTAATTTATAGTTTTTAAAAACTATTTTGTAAATCAATTTTAAAAGAGTTTTGAAGAAATAAAAATAAAATAAAACATGTTTGGTCATTCTACTTTTAAAAATCATTTTAAAAAGTGTACCACTTTTCCTTATTTTTTCCTCTTCATAATTTCCAAAACTGAAAATCAAAAACCAAAACCTCTAAAACCTGTTTTAGTTTTTTAGTTTTTAAATCTCTCAAATAGAGAATAGTTTTCAAAAACAATTTTATAAAATTAAACTACCAAACAAATTTTATTATTTTCAAATTTTAAAAATTAAAAACAGTTTTACAATACCAAATCAAACAGACCCTTACTCTCTCCATTTTTCCACAACAACAACGACGACTCGTCATCAATACTATACTCGCTCCAACAAGTCAAAGATCATGGCCGAATACGAAGCCGACAATGCTGCTGTCCATGAGTCCCTTGCCCAGGTTCAAGGAGAAATGAACCTCTTCAGGGGGAACATGGAGATTATCCTTGAGATTCTTCAGTCTCAGAGGAACTCTGCCTCTACTGCTTCCAATGTCACCCATGCTGCTGGGTTGACCATTCCTACTGCTGCCGCTGGCACTACCGTCGAGACTCTGGCGGAAACTATTGTGCCAAACTCGGGGAACCGTCAGATGATCCTTGTTGATTCTGCTAGGCTTGTTGCTGCCTACCCGTGGGGAATGCCCTCACACCTAGCTGCTAGTCTCGCCCATGGGGGGCTTTCTTCCCTCATCCGGCTCTCTTTACCGCTGCTGCTGCTGGAAACGTTGGTTTCCCATGAGGTCTCCCTAATGTTCAAACTACTCTGATCGATGTTGTTGATCCGAATAACAACCAAGGTCATGTTCCTGACGACACTCCTACCGCTGAAGAGGACTATCGAGGCCCGCGCCTCCATTTTCAGATTCCCAATCAGAGTGTTCAAGCTGCGAGTGCCAGTCAATTCCCGGCCATTCCACTTGGTTATCCTAGGGCAACCTCTATGCACGTGCAGACAGGGGCACCTCAGGCCCCCAATGCTCAGGCTGGAGCGCAATATCCTCAGACGATTCATGTTGCTCAAACCGTGCCACCGGGTTTCTCTTATCCACCTCAGATGTGGTTCACCCTAAATATGCATGTACTGATTACTCCAGAAGCTTCCCGACCAGCCAGTCAGGTCACTCCTCCCGCTGCTGATCTGGCCAGACCTGCGGATTATCATCTCTTGGACGATATAATAAGGGCCATCGAGGGTTTCTCCGCCTTCGGCATAGACGCTCGAGACCTCTGCTTGGTCCCGAACGTGGTACTACCACAGAAATTCAAGGTGCCTGACCTTCCAAAGTACAAGGGCCACAGCTGTCCCCGCAGTCACATCACCATGTACTGCCAGAAAATGGCCTCATACATCGATAATGACAACCTCCTTATCCATTGCTTCCAAGATAGCCTGTTTGGGGCTTCCTTGGATTGGTACATGGGTTTATAGCGCTCAAAGATCCGGTCATAGAGGGATCTATCTGAGGCATTCTTGAAACAATATAAGTACAACCTTGACATGGCTCCGACAAGGCTTCAACTACAGAATCAGTCTCAAAGATCTAATGAAACCTTCAAGTAATATGCTCAACTTTGGCGCAATATGGCGTCTAGAGTCCAGTCAGCATTATCTGACAACGAATTAGTGGATATCTTCATGGATACACTACAAGGGTTGTATTTTGAGAAGATGATCGGCAGTTCGTCAACAAATTTTGTTGATATGGTAACCATTAGGGAGCGTGTTAAGAGTGGGTTGAAATCAGGGAAAATCACAGACACGATCGTGCCGCAGACAACCAATAAGAGGTCGCATGGGGGCTTCGCTAAAGAGAAGGAGGGGAAGCAGAGGCTGTGACGGCGAAGGCTTTCCACCGATATCAATTTACGATGGCCCATATTCCGTATTATCCGTATCCATACATCGCCGCAGCTCAATATCAGCAACCGTCATTCCAGTACCAACCGCAGAAAGGCAAACATCAACCAACACCCGCTCAGAAAATTCCGAACCAACAATATAATCGTGATAACAGAGGACAAAATCGAGGTCAGAACAATAGAGGCAATTTTGGTAATCGTCTCCAATTTGATAAGATCACGGTACCATATGTAGAGTTAGTGTCGTACTTGATTCACGTGGAGGCTATCGTACCAAGAGAACTTCCAACAACCTCTCCTCCATTTAATCGCAGCCACAATCCTAATGCCACATGCACTTTCCACGCTGGGTATATAGGACATTCCACTGAGGACTGTTGGGCTCTCAAAAAGAGGATCCAAGAATTAATTAATCAAGATATTTTGTCTTTCTCCGAAGAAAAACCGAATGTAAAGACTAATCCCTTGCCAAACCATGGTGGCGCATCAGTCAATGTTGTGATCGAAAAGGAGACCACCAAATCTATACTAAGGGCTGAAGAAGTGAAGACTCTGATGTATGTTGTATTACAGAGGCTTGAATAGTTTGGGTTTTTAGAAGGTGTACATGATGATTGTGCAGCATGTGAGTTCGATCCGGACAATTGCAACCAGCTGAGGGGTTGTGTGCAAGAACTGATGGATCAAGGGTGAATACAATTCTCCAAGTCTCAAGCAACTGAAGAGGTGGAAGTAATTGAACCAATAACAATTGTGTACAGAAAAAAGAAGGTTGAAGATCCTCCCAAGAGGAATCAGCCGATTCATTTCCGTGTTCCCACTTCGTTCCCGTATCAGAATACCAAGGCAGTGCCTTGGAATTATGAGACTATGACGTATTTGGGAGGAAAGGAAATTTGTATTCCTGACACAGAAATCGTCAACATTGCTGGAACGGGAGGTATGAATCGAAGTGGCCATGTATTCGCTCCTAAATACACTCCTAGGGTGTCTCTAGCACCCATAGTTATCCAGCCTAAGGAGAAGGTCATTCCTACTCCGACTCCACAGGCAAGGGAAACTGTACTTGTTACTCCGAATGTGACGACTGTTCCAGTGTTGACGAAAGCTATTGACAATAAAGTTGTAGAATCTGAAACATCTAAGGGTAAAGGATTGATGGTTGAGAAAGAACAGATTGAAGATCACAAGAAGAGTATCACTTTTGAGGAAAGTCAAGAATTTCTCAAATTGATCAAGAAAAGTGATTTCAAGATTGTTGACCAGTTGAATCAGACTCCCTCCAAAAGATCAATTTTGTCTTTGCTGTTGAGTTCTGAGGCTCACTGTAAAGCATTGCTGAAAGTTCTAAATGTCGCTCAAATGATGCAAGATATCACAGTCGATCAATTTGATGACGTGGTTGCCAATATCACTGCCAGTAGGTATCTGGGATTTAATGAAACAGAGCTACCTTCTGAGGGAAATGCCTACAACAAAGCATTACACATTTCGGTCACATGTATTGATTCTCTCTTATCTTGAGTCCTCGTTGATACTGGTTCTTCGCTTAATGTATTGCCAAAATCTACATTGAGCCAATTACAATTTAAAAGGCCCAAGATGAGGACCAGTGCATTGATCGTTCGAGCTTTC
This sequence comes from Lathyrus oleraceus, assembly GCF_024323335.1. Classification (NCBI taxonomy): domain Eukaryota; kingdom Viridiplantae; phylum Streptophyta; class Magnoliopsida; order Fabales; family Fabaceae; genus Lathyrus; species Lathyrus oleraceus. The sequence continues at coordinate 144,073,755 of NC_066579.1, read as the reverse complement.
GATGGTTCCCGAAGGCATGTAATTGGGGAGGTTGATTTGCTTATCTATGTTGGACCCCACCAGTTCAACATCATTTTCCAAGTCATGAATATCAACCCAACTTACAGTTGTTTGTTGGACAGACCGTGGATTCATGTCGTTGGGGCTACCTTGCACTAGAGGCTGAAGTACTTGATAGATGACAAACTGGTAATTGTGTATAGTGAAGAAGATTTGTTGGCCAGTGAACTCTCCTCCTTCAGATATGTTGAAACGGATGAAGGGGTCGTTGAAGTTTCGCTCCACTGTTTAGAGTTTTAAGAAGTCAGTTCCGCCATGGCCAATCATAACCAATTTGCCACTACCATCCTATCCTCAACAAAAAGTGTCAAGCAGACATTGGAGAAAGGCTTGCTTCCCGGTTTGGGTAAGGTCGTCAATGTGGCAGAGAAGTGTGACAGGTTTGGTATCAGTTATCACCCAGCAGCACGCAAGGCAAGCCCGAAGAAAAAGCAATTCAACCCGGTCAAGTTCAGCAGCACCGACTATCAAAACGAGCATATTGTGGCAGTTATTGGAGATTCCAGTGGTAGCAAGCCAGGGATACCCAGCCTTGTTCATAGATGTCCTTCAGGGTTCAAGCTTCTCAATTGGACGACCATCGTGATTCCCATGGTGTACTCCGAAAAAACGTAATGCATTTTGTTTTCTCCATCCCTCGTCCTCGCCCGAGATGAGAGGATAGGTTGTAAGGGCCCCCATGTTTAAAAGTATTATGTGAATAAATGAAAAGTACTTTTGCATGCAAAACTTGCGTTCTCTTTCTTTTAGTTATTTTCCTTTTTCACTAAAAAAGCAACGAAAGGGCAAAAGATTTCTTTTTCTTTTTTCAACTTTTCTAAAAAAAGCATACTAAAATAAGCTCATCATAAGCAGAGCCAACAAAACCATTGATTACAACGTGGCTAAAATCAATTGTAAATCTGGATTTCGAATCAACCAAGCTGAAGACGACAGTGAGGAACATTGTGAATTACCAGCTGAACTAGCACGGCTCCTTAAGCATGAAGAAAAAGAGATTCAGTCATACGAAGAACCAGTGGATGTCATTAACTTGGGTTCTGAAACTGACAAAAAAGAAGTAAAGGTGGGGGCATCTCTTGCCGAGCATGTGTATCTCTTGCGTGAATATGTTGACGTCTTCGCTTGGTCGTATCAAGATATGCCAGGATTAGACACCAGCATTGTTGAACATCACTTGCCACTCAAGCCTGAATGTCCTCCAGTCAAACAGAAGCTCAGAAGGACTAGACCCGACATGGCAGTCAAAAGCAAGGAAGAGATTAAGAAGCAGCTAGACGCTGGCTTCTTAGCCATTTCTGAGTATCCGCGGTGGGTTGCTAATATTGTTCCAATTCCGAAGAAAGATGGTAAAGTCAGAATGTGTGTAGACTATTGAGACCTTAATAGAGCGAGCCCAAAGGATGACTTCCCTTTGCCTCATATTGATGTTTTGGTTGACAACACAACTCAATTCTCCGTCTTTTCTTTCATGGATGGGTTCTCCGGGTACAATCAAATAAATATGTCACCAGAAGATATGGAGAAGACAACTTTTATCACACCTTGGGGAACTTACTACTACAAAGTCATGTCATTCGGCTTAAAGAATGCAGGGGCAACATATCAGCGCGCCATGGTAACCCTCTTCCACGACATGATTCATGAAGAGATTGAGGTTTATGTGGAAGACATGATTTCCAAATCCAGAACTGAGGAAGATCACTTGGTGAACCTAAGGAAATTGTTTATCAGACTCCGAAAGTTTAAACTGTGCCTGAATCCGGCTAAATGTACTTTTGGGGTCCGATCCGGTAAACTCTTGGGTTTCATAGTCAGTCAGAAGGGTATTGAGGTTGATCCCGACAAAGTTGGAGTCATCCAAGAAATGCCAGCTCCCCGAATAGAAAAAGAAGTTTGAGGCTTCCTTGGGCGACTCAATTACATCTCCAGATTCATATCTCAATTGACGGCTACCTGCGAACCGATATTCAAACTGTTGAGAAAAAACCAATCGATTGTGTGGAACAACGATTACCAAGCGGCATTCGATAAAATAAAAAAGTACTTGCAAGAACCACCAATCTTGATACCACCGGTTCCTGGTAGGCCTCTCATTATGTACCTCACGATGCTCGATGAATCTATGGGTTGCGTTCTGGGTCAACACGACGACACAGGCAAGAAAGAACATGCTATCTATTATCTCAGCAAGATATTCACTGAATGTGAGACCCGATACTCACTTTTGGAGAAAACTTGTTGTGCTTTGACTTGGGGCGCTCGACGCCTGAGACAATATATAATTTGTCATACTACTCTATTAATATCCAAAATGGATCCGATAAAGTATATATTCGAAAAGCCTGTTGTTACTAGTAGAATTGCCTGGTGGCAAATGTTGTTAACCGAGTATGATATACAGTATGTGACCCAGAAATCAATAAAAGGGAGTGTTCTGCCTGACTACCTCGCTCACCTGCCTGTCGAAGGGTATCAACCATTGAGGTTTGACTTTCCAGATGAAGACATCAAGTTTATCAGAGACTTCACTATGCCAGGATTCGAAGTAAGCCCTGAGGAAGTCCTCGAACCAGGATCGTGATGGACGCTCGTGTTTGACGGTGTTTCCAATGCTCGAGGCCATGGTATAGGTGTGGTTATCACTTCTCCGACTGGTTTCCACCTTCCATTTACCGCTAGATTGTGTTTCGACTGCACCAACAACATGGCAGAATATGAAGCATGTATTTACGGTTTAGAGGCGGCAATCAACTTGAGGATCAAGATTCTTGAGGTATTCGGTGATTCATCTCTGGTAATGAGTCAGGTGAAAGGTGATTGGGAGACTCGGGATAGCAAGTTGGTACCTTACAAAGAGCACATCATAAAACTGATACCCTATTTTGATGAAATCTCTTTTCATCATATTTCTAGGGAGGAAAATCAGTTAGCAAACGCTTTAGCCACGTTGGCATCTATGTTCAAAGTCAAATGGAAGAATGAAGCACCATCCATCCAAATTGACCACCTAGATGAACCAGCACATTGTCTAGCAATTGAGGTCGATCCTGATGATAAGCCTTGGTTCTACGACATAAAGACATTTCTGGAGAAACGGCAATATCTTAAGGGTATATCCATTACCAATAAGAAATCTCTGAGAAGACTCTCTTCCAAGTTCTTCCTAAACGGTGATGTATTATACAAAAGGAATTATGATTCTGTACTGCTCAGATGCGTGGATAGACACGAAGCTAGTACAATCATAAAGTCCATACATAAAGGGTGTGATGGTGTACATGCAAAGGTTCAGGCTATGGCCAAGAAGATCCTTCGGGCTGGTTATTATTGGACGACAATGGAGGTTGATTGTTACAATTTTGTTAAAAGATGTCACAAGTGCCAGATATATGGTGACAAGATCTTTGTGCCACCAACTCCGTTGAATGTTCTGACTTCTCCATGGCCCTTTTCTATGTGGGGAATCGATATGATTGGGATGATAGAGCCCAAAGCATCCAATGGACATCGATTCATCCTAGTCGCCATCGATTACTTCATGAAATGGGTCGAAGTTGCTTCTTACGCTAATGTCACCCGACAAGTGGTTCCCCGGTTTATCAAGAAAGAGATAATTTGCCGCTATGGGATACCTAGCAAGATCATCACTGACAACGCCAATAAACTCAACAATAATATGATGAAGGAGTTATGCAAAGAATTCAAGATCGAGCACCACAACTCCTCACCATACCGGCCCAAAATGAACGGTGTCATAGAAGCAGCTAATAAGAATATCAAGAGAATCGTCTAGAAGATGGTCAAGACATACAAGGACTGGCATGAGATGTTACCCTTTGCTCTACACGGTTACAGAACCTCAGTCCACACATCCACTGGGGAAACTCCATATTCATTGGTATATGGGATGGAGGCGGTCCTACCGATTGAAGTCGAGATCCCTTCACTCAGAGTCATCATGGAAGTTGATCTTGATGAAGCTAAATGGGTTCAATCACGGTACGACCAGCTGAATCTGATCGAAAAGAAGCGTTTGACGGTCGTCTGCCATGGTCAGCTATACCAAAGACATCTCAAACGAACTTTTGACAAGAAGGTTCTTCCTCGTGAGTACCGTGCCGGAGAACTCGTGCTCAAAAGGTACTCTGATATTCACTCAGACCCACGAGGCAAATGGACTCCCAATTATGAGGGACCTTTCATTGTTAAGAAGGCCTTCTCAGGTGGGTCTCTAATCCTCACAACCATGGATGGGGAAGATTTTCCCTCGCTAGTGAATGCAGACATAGTCAAAAAATATTGTGCCTAAAAAGAAATAGCGAAAGCCGCTAGATTAATCTCCGTAAGGTTTATCTAGGCAAAAATGGTTATCCCGATGGACCAAAAAAATGAATCGTCTATGCAAAAATTAGGGAACAAAGATAAGGCTCGCTAAGTCGAAAACCCGAAAGGGCGGCTTAGGAAAAAAGGAACATCTCGGTGGACGAAAAGAATCGAAATGTCCAGGCAAAATTTAGGGATAAAGGCATTGGCTATGATCCTTGAGCCCATACGCTACAAGCTAGATATCATAGGGTCAAAGACCGATCCAATCACCGTCAGCCGAAGCAAGGTCTTGGAATTCAGATTCTATGGTAGACTAAGGCCAATATTGTAATCAATGGCGAAAATATACAAAAAAAAAATCTCATTGCCATTACATTTATTTTTCAATTTTTGCAGCATCCTCATTAAGGGTGTCTGCATCCTTGTACTCTCCATATGTATAATTTCATATCAATAAAATTTAGTTATTCCAGCAAACATTCTCTTCTATGTTTTGTATGCAAAATAATTGACTTGTCTTACTCACATAATGCTTTAAATTTTGGGGGAATAATAAAAAACTATACTAAGGATAATATTGTGGTTGCTCAAGAAGTTATGCACACCAGGCACCATTTAAAAGGCAATTTATGTTGTTTCGCTATCAAGGTAAATTTAGTTAAAGCGTATGATCGGGTTAGTTGGAGTTTTGTGGTGAGTGTTCTTATGGAGCTTGGCATTCCGTTTCAACTGAAGGCTATCATTATGAATACTATTTCCTCTATGCAAATGCGTGTGAATTGGAATGGCAACAAAGGTAGCACTTTAAGTCCAAAAAGGGTTACGTCAAGGTGACCCCATTTCTTCGTGCATTTTTGTTATGTGTATGGATAAACTTTCTCGTTTAATTTTGGATGCGATGGATAAAAAGTGATGGGTTGGTATTAAAGCCGGTAGGAAAGGTCCTTTGGTATCCCACCTTATATTTGTCGATGATCTCTTACTCTTTGGAAAAGCTACTAAGAGTCAAATAACTAACATGATGGAAGTTTTAGATGATTTTTGTGCTACTTTGGGTCAACTTATAAGTAAGGAGAAGACGAATTATGTTCTCGTCAAATACTCTGGGGGGGACTCGTAGGAAAATTGTTGCTCGGTCTAGTTTCAGAGAGGTTGATGATCTTGGATTGTACTTAGGGGTTTCTCTCTCCGGCAATAGCCTTAGGATTAGCAACTTTCAATTTATTATTGGCAAGGTTTGTGCTAAGCTGAGCAACTGGAAGTGTAACCAGATGTCCTTTGCTGGGAAAGTTACGCTTGCGAAATCCGTAATTGAAGCTCTCCCTACTTATTATTTGATGTTATTCCTGCATCTTTAGTTGATGTTATTTTTCATTCTCTTGATCTTTATAGCAGAGTGATGTTGCTTCAGAAGAAGGTTTTTGGCAGCAGTCAACCTAGGCATCTTGTGAAGTGGCTCCCTGATACCGACGATTGGGTTACTTTAAATGTTGGTTGGGCGGTTAGCAGTAGATTCTGTTATGATGGTGCCCAGACCTGGTGTAGAGTTGGGCATGAGGGGATAGTCATGAATAAGTATGGTGGTTGGATGAAAGGTTTCTCTAAATTTTTAGGTGCTTGTAATAGCTGAAATGTTGAGCTGTGGGGAATTCATAAAGGAATCCATTTGGTTAAACTTCTCGAGCTTCCTAACGTTGAGTTTCAAGTTGATAATGTGAAAGTTGTAACACCCTTCTAAATACCCCAAAATATTTAATTAAAATAATAACATATCAATCAGAGTAATTATGCCCCGAAGGGTGTCACACAATCATTTCACAACATTTATCAAAATATCCTGTCATGCCCATTTATTTAATCAAAATAAGACTCGTTTGCATAATTCGCAGCGGATACAAAACATCGACATTCAAAGCATGTACTACATTACATGTAAAGTTGATCAACAACTGAATTAAAACATATTCAAACATCCCCTCCCGATGTTACATCTACCAGAGCATGACCCACTAAGGATGACACTAGACTCCATAGCACTAGCTTCTACTCAACTCACTGCTCGTTACCTGAAAAATAGTTGTAAGGGTGAGTTCCTCAATCAATATAATAAGCATTATAGAACAACATGTAATGCTAAGTAATTAGCACATCAATTCACCCTAATCGGACTACGCACTCAGCAACGGCAATATCCATTCAAACATCATATTCAACAGTAACATATAGCATATGTATAATCTCAACCATACTCAACATCAACAACACAACACACAACACACATATAATACTGGAATGCATCCATTCATATTATATGCCATACATTCATTATGCAATGAGACTCCACACATGGGGTACCGACTATTCTTGAACATACAGTTCAAGCTCACCGATCAAATCCAGATACGGCTACTAAGCTCACTAGTCCCACTCATTTGAGATCTAATGACTCACTCACTAATTCCTCACCGTGGGAATTAGCTACAGCCCCGAAGGCTAGACTATGCACACTAATCATCTAGCATGCAAACATCAACAACAAATCCACAATGATTCACTCACTAATTCCTCACCATGGGAATTAGCTACAGCCCCGAAGGCTAGAATATGCATGCTAATCACCTAGCAATGCAACAACAACAGCAACAATTCAAGAATAGACATAAGCTCACACTCTAAGCCATAAAACCGTCTATTCACAAATGCATACATAACTGATACATTCACAGCATCATGCTTTTCATCACACATCATTAATACATTTTATCACAAAAGCATATCACATCATGCCACATAATCAAATACAGTATTAGCACACTCTACTAATACCTGTACTACTCGAAACAACGGGAAATTATCCCTGCTACATCATACATCAGCTAAGTACATCACTCAGCCTAAACAACCAAAAAACTGCACAACAACAGCACAGAAAATCACAATTCTGCCCATACGCGTATTGCCTATGCCCATACGCGTATTGCCCACGCCTGACCAAATCCATACGCGTAATGCCCACGCCCATACGCGTATTGCGCATTTCCTCGCCCAACCCATACGCGTATCACCTGTCTCATACGCGTATGCTACGCGTAACAATCCCCCATTACGCGTACCAACAGAGACCAATTTACGTTCAAAATATCATCTTTTTCACCCATACGCGTATTGCCTAGTGCCATACGCGTACCAGCCATCTCATACGCGTATTGCCTAGTGCCATACGCGTATGACCAGAAACCAGAACTCTCAGATCTGCAATGGCTTTCTCTGCTACGGGATCTATCCAATTTACCCTTCCACAGTCCAAATTTCACACAATATTACACATAACATCTAACACGAATCATACATTTTCGATTTCACAAATTGTTAACCTTTCTACCTCTAATTCCTACGAATTTCTCATCGATCATCACCCAAATTCGTTCATCAATAAGTCACAAGTTCATCACATATATCATTCAATCAGAGGCAATTTCAATGGTTTCTCACTACCCATCACATACTATCCTATAATACCCGTTAATCGATGATAAACCCCCCTTACCTTAGTTAATCCGGCAGTCTCTGAGTTCCAAGCTTTCCTTTCCTTCAACCTTCGTTCTCTGGCTTTTTGCCCTTTTCCCTTTTCTGCCTCTTTTCCCTTTTCACGTGAAAATAACCTTTTTACCAAAAATGGGATTTTTCTCAATTCCGATTTATATATTTTCCGAATAATAATAATAATCCAAAAATAATAATAATAAAATTTCCAATTATTTAATTAAATTAATAAATAAATTATTAACCCAATTTAAATAATTATTTTATTATTATCGGGGTGTTACAACTCTCCCCCACTAAAAGAGTTTTCGTCCTCGAAAACATACCTCAAGCGAACAACTCTGGGTAAGACTCCTTCATCTTACTCTCCAGTTCCCAAGTCACGTTGCCACCTGCTGGTCCTCCCCAAGCTACCTTCACCAAGGCAATCTCTTTACCCCGCAACTGCTTCAACTCTCGATCCTCGATCCTCATAGGTGATGTTTCAACAGTCAGGTTATCTCTCACCTGTACATCATCTATTTGGACTACATGCGACGGATCATGAATGTACCTCCTCAACTGAGACACATGAAAAACCTCATGCAAATTCGCAAGCGATGGCGGTAAAGCGATACGATAGGCTACCTCTCCTATCCTCTCCAAAATCTGATAAGGACCCATAAATCGAGGTGTCAACTTCTTCGATTTCAAAGCTCGACCAACACCAGTTATCGGAGTAACACGAAGGAACACATGATCTCCCTCTTGGAACTCAAGTGACTTCCTCCTCTTATCATGATAACTCTTCTGACGACTCTGAGCAATTCTCATCTTCTCCTGAATCATCTTAATCTTTTCTGTAGTCTGTTGAACAATCTCCGGTCCAACCACAACACTCTCACCGGACTCATACCAACCATAAAGGTGTCCGACATCTCCTACCATACAAAGCTTCGAACGGTGCCATACCAATACTCGAATGAACACTATTGTTGTAGGTAAACTCAATCAAAGGCAAATAACAATCCCAAGCACCTCCCTTTTCCAAAACACAAGCTCTCAAAAGATCCTCTAATGACTGAATCGTCCTCTCAGTCTGACCATCAGTCTGCGGATGATATGCAGAACTCAATCTCAGCTTAGTTCCCAAAGCTCTCTGCAAACCTTCCCAAAATTTCGATGTAAATCTAGGATCTCTGTCCGAAACAATACTCGACGGAATACCATGCAAACTTACAATCTTCTCAATATACAACTCAGCTAATCTTTCTAACGGATAATCCATTCTGATCGGAATGAAATGAGCCGACTTCGTCAATCTATCCACAATCACCCAAATAGCTTCAAAATTCTTACTTGTCCTCGGCAAACCAGAAACAAAATCCATACTGATACTATCCCACTTCCACTCTGGAATAGCCAACGGTTGCATTAGCCCAGACGGCTTCTGATGCTCAATCTTCGACTTCTGACAAGTCAAACAGGAATAAACAAAACTCGCAATTTCTCTTTTCATTCCCGGCCACCAAAATAACTTTTTCAAATCATGATACATCTTCGTAGCTCCAGGATGAATACTCAAACTACTACGATGTCCTTCTTCCAGAATACTCTTCTTAAGTTCAGTAACATCCGGAATACACACCCGATTACCAAATTTCAAAACACCATTCTCATCAACTCTGAATTCACCACCTTGACCTTGATTCACTAGAGTCAACTTATCAACCAAAAGCATATCGGATTTCTGACCCTCTCTGATCTCATCCAAAATATTACTCGTTAACTTCAACATTCCCAATTTAACACTATTGTGAGTACTTTCACACACCAAACTCAAATCTCTAAACTGCTCAATCAAATCCAATTCCTTAACCATTAACATAGACATATGCAATGATTTCCGACTCAATGCATCAGCCACTACATTTGCTTTACCCGGATGGTAATTCAAACCAAAATCATAATCCTTCAGAAACTCTAACCATCTTCTCTGTCTCATATTCAGCTCTTTCTGATCAAACAAATACTTCAAACTTTTATGGTCACTGAAAACCTCAAATCTTGACCCATACAAGTAGTGCCTCCACAACTTCAGAACAAACACCACAGCTGCCAACTCTAAATCGTGCGTCGGATAGTTCCTCTCATGAACCCTTAGCTGTCTCGAAGCATAAGCTATAACCTGCTTATTCTGCATCAACACACCACCTAAACCCAACAATGAAGCATCACAATAAACCTCGAATAGTTCCGACGAACTCGGTAATATCAGGATAGGAGCAGTAGTCAACCTTTTCTTTAACTCTTGGAAACCTTCTTCACATTTCGAGTCCCAAACAAACGCTTGCCCCTTTCTAGTCAACATCGTCAACGGTAACGCCAACTTAGAAAATCCCTCAATGAACTTCCTATAATAACCAGCCAAACCAAGAAAACTTCGAATCTCAGCAACAGACTTCGGAGCTTCCCACTTAGATACCGCTTCTATCTTAGAAGGATCAACAGCAACACCACCTCTTGAAATCACATGACCAAGAAAACTCACCTCTTCTAACCAAAATTCACATTTGGACAGTTTAGCAAATAACCTCTTTTCTCTTAGAACTTCTAAAACCACTCTCAAATGCTCAGCATGCTCTTCTTCAGATTTCGAATACACCAAAATGTCATCAATAAACACTACCACAAACTTGTCTAGGTACGGATGGAAAATCCTATTCATATACTCCATAAATACTCCAGGCGCATTAGTCACACCAAAAGGCATCACAGAATACTCATAATGTCCATACCTTGTTCTGAAAGCAGTCTTCTGAATATCTTCAGTCTTCACACGTATCTGATGATACCCAGATCTCAAATCTATCTTGCTGAACACACTCGCACCAACCAACTGATCCATCAAATCATCAATCCTCGGCAAAGGATACCGATTCTTGATCGTCACTTTATTCAGTTGCCTGTAGTCCACACACAACCTCATAGTACCTTCTTTCTTCTTAACCAACAACACTGGTGCACCCCACGGTGACACACTCGGACGAATAAATTTCTTATCCAACAGATCTTCCAGCTGACTCTTCAATTCAGCTAACTCAACAGCAGACATACGGTACGGAGCCATCGATATCGGTCTAGTACCAGGTACCAAATCAATCGAGAACTCAACTTCACGCTCTGGCGGCAATTCATTCACTTCTTCAGGGAACACATCAGGAAAATCACACACCACAGCCAGATCACAAATCACCAGTTTATCTTTAGCTTCCAAAGTCGCTAACAGCATAAACAACTCTGCCCCATCTGCTACTTCCTCATTCACCTGCCTCGCTGATAGAAACAAACTCTTTCCTCCTTCAATCTCAGGAAAAATCACAGTCTTATCAAAACAGTTAATAGAAACTCGGTTAAACACCAACCAGTTCATTCCCAAGATAACATCAATCTGCACTAGTGGAAGACACACAAGGTCTATCCCAAAGTCTCTACCAAAAATACTCAAAGGACAATTCAAACAAACTGACGTAGTAGTCACTGAACCCTTCGCAGGAGTATCAATCACCATACTACCATACATCTCAGATATCTCTAATTTAAGTTTCACAGCACAATCCAAAGATATAAAGGAATGAGTAGCACCGGTGTCAATAATAGCTACAAGAGGAAAGCCATTAATATAACACGTACCTCGGATCAAACGATCATCTGCAGAAGTCTCAGAACCCGATAAAGCAAAGACCTTGCCTCCTGACTGATTCTCTTTCTTCGGCTTAGGACACTGTGGACTGATATGACCCACTTCTCCACAGTTGAAACAAGTCACAGTCTTCAACCGACACTCTGCAGCCAAATGACCACCTTTTCCACACTTGAAACACTTCATCTCAGCACTGGTACACTCATGAACACGATGTCCAGCCCGACCACATCTGTAACACTTAACAGGAGCACTAGAGTCTCCCCCACTAGGCCTCTTCATCCCACTCTGCCTCTGGAAACCTTTGCCAGCTGCATACGGTTTCCCACGATCAATCTGATTCTTACCTTTCCTATCAACCCTTTGCTGATAGCTCTCTGCTCTAGCCTTGGAATCCTGTTCGAAAATCCTGCAACAGTCAACCAAATCAGAAAACACCCTGATCCGTTGACATCCAATCGCCTGCTTGATCTCGGGACGTAACCCGTTCTCAAACTTCACACATTTGGAAAATTCCCCAGTAGCCTCACTATAGGGAGTATAATACTTTGACAGCTCTGTGAACTTAGCAGCATACTCAGTAACGGACCGGTTACCCTGCTTCAATTCCAAGAATTCTATCTCTTTCTTCCCTCTAACATCCTCTGGAAAGTACTTCCTCAGAAATCTCTCTCTGAACACAGCCCAAGTGATCTCAGCATTTCCAGCAGATTCCAACTCAGTGCGGGTAGCAACCCACCAATCATCAGCTTCCTCTGACAGCATATGCGTACCGAACCTGACCTTCTGGTTATCGGCACACTCAGTTACTCGGAAGATTCTCTCGATCTCCTTTAACCACTTCTGAGCGCCATCTGGATCGTATGCTCCCTTAAACATTGGAGGATTGTTCTTCTGGAACTCACTCAGTTGACGAGCAGCTCCCATTCCTACAACATTCGGATTTCCTCCAAGTACTCCAGCTAGCATACCCAGAGCCTCAGCAATTGCAGCATCATCTCTACCTCTTCCAGCCATCTCTATTCTGAAAACCCAAACAAACTAAAACAATGAGTACTGATAGGTTACACAACACCTATACCGTACAGGGGAAACAGAATAATTACGACTCGACTCGATCGACTATGCTCTGATACCACTAATGTAACACCCTTCTAAATACCCCAAAATATTTAATTAAAATAATAACATATCAATCAGAGTAATTATGCCCCGAAGGGTGTCACACAATCATTTCACAACATTTATCAAAATATCCTGTCATGCCCATTTATTTAATCAAAATAAGACTCTTTTGCATAATTCGCAGCGGATACAAAACATCGACATTCAAAGCATGTACTACATTACATGTAAAGTTGATCAACAACTGAATTAAAACATATTCAAACATCCCCTCCCGATGTTACATCTACCAGAGCATGACCCACTAAGGATGACACTAGACTCCATAGCACTAGCTTCTACTCAACTCACTGCTCGTTACCTGAAAAATAGTTGTAAGGGTGAGTTCCTCAATCAATATAATAAGCATTATAGAACAACATGTAATGCTAAGTAATTAACACATCAATTCACCCTAATCGGACTACGCACTCAGCAACGGCAATATCCATTCAAACATCATATTCAACAGTAACATATAGCATATGTATAATCTCAACCATACTCAACATCAACAACACAACACACAACACACATATAATACTGGAATGCATCCATTCATATTATATGCCATACATTCATTATGCAATGAGACTCCACACATGCGGTACCGACTATTCTTGAACATACAGTTCAAGCTCACCGATCAAATCCAGATACGGCTACTAAGCTCACTAGTCCCACTCATTTGAGATCTAATGACTCACTCACTAATTCCTCACCGTGGGAATTAGCTACAGCCCCGAAGGCTAGACTATGTACACTAATCATCTAGCATGCAAACATCAACAACAAATCCACAATGATTCACTCACTAATTCCTCACCATGGGAATTAGCTACAGCCCCGAAGGCTAGAATATGCATGCTAATCACCTAGCAATGCAACAACAACAGCAACAATTCAAGAATAGACATAAGCTCACACTCTAAGCCATAAAACCGTCTATTCACAAATGCATACATAACTGATACATTCACAGCATCATGCTTTTCATCACACATCATTAATACATTTTATCACAAAAGCATATCACATCATGCCACATAATCAAATACAGTATTAGCACACTCTACTAATACCTGTACTACTCGAAACAACGGGAAATTATCCCTGCTACATCATACATCAGCTAAGTACATCACTCAGCCTAAACAACCAAAAAACTGCACAACAACAGCACAGAAAATCACAATTCTGCCCATACGCGTATTGCCCACGCCTGACCAAATCCATACGCGTAATGCCCACGCCCATACGCGTATTGCGCATTTCCTCGCCCAACCCATACGCGTATCACCTGTCTCATACGCGTATGCTACGCGTAACAATCCCCCATTACGCGTACCAACAGAGACCAATTTACGTTCAAAATATCATCTTTTTCACCCATACGCGTATTGCCTAGTGCCATACGCGTACCAGCCATCTCATACGCGTATTGCCTAGTGCCATACGCGTATGACCAGAAACCAGAACTCTCAGATCTGCAATGGCTTTCTCTGCTACGGGATCTATCCAATTTACCCTTCCACAGTCCAAATTTCGCACAATATTACACATAACATCTAACACGAATCATACATTTTCGATTTCACAAATTGTTAACCTTTCTACCTCTAATTCCTACGAATTTCTCATCGATCATCACCCAAATTCGTTCATCAATAAGTCACAAGTTCATCACATATATCATTCAATCAGAGGCAATTTCAATGGTTTCTCACTACCCATCACATACTATCCCATAATACCCGTTAATCGATGATAAACCCCCCTTACCTTAGTTAATCCGGCAGTCTCTGAGTTCCAAGCTTTCCTTTCCTTCAACCTTCGTTCTCTGGCTTTTTGCCCTTTTCCCTTTTCTGCCTCTTTTCCCTTTTCACGTGAAAATAACCTTTTTACCAAAAATGGGATTTTTCTCAATTCCGATTTATATATTTTCCGAATAATAATAATAATCCAAAAATAATAATAATAAAATTTCCAATTATTTAATTAAATTAATAAATAAATTATTAACCCAATTTAAATAATTATTTTATTATTATCGGGGTGTTACAAAAGTCATCCAAGATATTTTGAATTCTAAGCCTCGTCGGAAATTTGGTCTTAACTTGGTTCGTAATATCTAGGATGAGCTCAAGAGCCTTGATAATTATCATTTTAAGTTTATTCTCCGCGAAGCCAATTCCTATGCGGATCAGCTAGCTAAGGCTAGCCTCATTTCTAAATTTTCTTATTGTTTTTTTAGTTTTGTCCCCCTTCTTGTTTGGGTATGTCAAATAGGATATTGATGGGATTGGTTAGTGTTGTTGTTGTTTGGGCCTAGGCCTTCCTTTTGCCAAAAAAAAAAGTCGTATAAAATAATAAGGTGTCGATGAATATATTGTATTAATATATTAGAATAGATGTAAACAATATGTCTACAAATTGCATCAATCCAAACAATCTAGTACCAAGAAAACATCCTTAATCATTTAGACCAGAATAACAAATAAAAATAAAACAAACTTCTAGCTCTCTCTCATTAGAACCTAATAAGTCTCAACAACAAGAAACTTGAATCTTTGTTGTCAAATTTGATGTTTTTTGGTGCCTAAAATTCTCACCTTGTTTATCATCTGATATCAAATGCTTCCTAAACATAGCTATGAATGCTTCAACTCTTTCATTCAATTCTTCCTTAGACAACACTTCCACATGTTCATCCTCGTCTTCTTCATCATCATCCTCGTCAATCTCATTCTCAACATCAACATGATGATGACTACTAGTGCTAGAATTACTACTCCTACTCCAACACTGTGTTTTATAACATTCTTTATCTTCTTCAATTTCTCTTTCTTGAGAAAGTTCACATGCCATTTTCTTCTCTTTCTCATCATTTTTCACATCTTCAACGTCGCTTACATTTTCTAAATTTCTACTACTCCAATAATTTGGCTTCATAGACATGTAAAGAATGGCTAATAGAATCACATTGAGGAAGAGGAACACATAAGAACGCCATTTTTCAACTAAGAAACTCTTTAGACAAACCATTAGAAGAAAAGTACCTAATGTGAACATTATACTTTGTATGCTATCTTCATTGAACTCTTCTTCTTTGGCTTCTCTCTCACATTCACTCTTTTTCATATCCATATTGGAAGTTTAAATCTTCTTGTTGTTTGCTTAGTGTTGTGAGATATAGAACTAGAAAACTTGACTATAAATGAATGTGATAAAGTGGTTTTCATGTGGAAGCAAGAATGATAGTTTTGTTAGTGATGTGGGGGACTTGATAACCACAATAAAAGAGTAAAGTAGTGATGATGAGAGAATATAACAAGCCAAGATGTGATGTAAGGTGTTGAGGAGACAGAGAAACATAATACAAACAAGGAATGTTGCTTTGTTACAAATACTATTGCCTCTATTTGTTGATGATTTCCTTATCCAACTTAGAATCAATTAGAGTGTTTGGTCTTGGCGTGCAATAACGAATCACCAATAGTCACTACTCTTAAAAGAGTGATAGGCCTGTGACATAGGCTCATAGCGACCAAGATTCTTGTACTAAGAGAATATTACAAATATATGTAGTTAGTTGACACATGGACAACATTGAAACAAGATGGAACGTAATTATTGGTTTGTTAAGTATATAATTTATTATATAAAGCAATCGCTCGAGATTGTTAATTGTATAAATATGTGAGGGTATGGAAATAACACTAGTGGAGTAAAAATGAGAAGCATTGATGTAGAAGTAACACTAGAAAAGCAAAGTATCTAGAGAAGTGGGGAATTGGAATGTCCTATTCAGAAACAGAAGAACCAGCTGGCCTATTTTGTTGTGAGTAAAGATCACTATTACTTACTAGATTTACTGTATGAAAGACAAAAAGAAAAGGTTGAAACGTGATGGACCAAAAGCACGCTTGATGTAGGCATATAATCACATAATATCCCCACATGTCTAATGATGTAAGCGATTTTTACCTTGCTGCTTTTTTACTTTTTTTGTTGTCCAAAAAGGGAGCAACCATAGTACATTGTATAAAATAGAGTCCTTTTTGTGTTAGAAAGTTATTCATATTTTTTAACTCAATATTTAGTTTAGACTTGCTTACAGACCTACTTAATCTGAAAGATCGATTTCATTGTCTATTACTTGATGATTAAAAGAGCAAATTTTTGTATTTTTGTATGAGTTAGATCCAACACAGAAATTGTTGACACTTTGAGACTTCTAGAAGAGCACACTTCCAGTTTTCACATCCATATCAATCTCTTAAGAATAAAAAGTTATGCAGGTAAAGAATAAGAGCATTTAATTTTATTTAGATCTGACACCCTCCATTTAGAACATTTTTATCATTATATTCTTTTATAAAAATCGATATTTTTTAAAATTTATTTTTTTATCAAAAATTCAGAATATGTACTGAAAATTCTTAAATTTTAGATTTTTTAATCGGAAATTTCAAAATCTCCAATGAAAATTTTCAAAAAAACTTCAAAAATTTTGAAAAAAAAAACTTTTATACTACCGGAAATTTTCAGTAGAGTAATATTCAAAATTTTCAAAGATATTTTTTTTTTATATTATTGGAAATTTCAAAATTTTCGATAGTAAAAAAAATTCAAGAGATTTTAATTTTTCTTTTAAATTTCTGATATTTTATATATTTTTTACCAGAAATTTTTGGTAAAAAAGTAGAATTTTTCATACTGTAAAAAAAATTCTAAGAAACTTTAGGGATGTCAGGTTTAAGTTGGATGGCAAATTAATTCCCAAAGAATCATGTAGGGAGGGACTTTGTCTAGAGCACATTGGCTTTTGTCTATAGGCCCATAATAGTGATGGGCTATTGTCTATACTCAACAGAACTCTCTCGAAAACAGGGATGCAAATAATAGAATTTGCTTTATATGAACTTTTACCTTGTTAATCTATGTCTTGAGAATTCAATACATTTAGTGTTGCTTATTTGTCAAGTAATATATTTATGATACAAGCACTCAGCAACAATAATAGTGTCCCAGAAAGTTGAAAAATAGATGGAATTTTAATTCATGGTTTTCAATTATACAATAGTGTGATGATAATTGAAACAGAATTGATGCTTCAGGCCATATACATAGATTATTGAGAAAATGAACACTAAAAGGGAAAGAAATTACTGATTATTGCTAATAATTCACATTTGACAACATTCAATTCATTAATGAAGCTTACATTGACATGAATGTATTGAGTGAGCCTCAACATGCCAATTCAAAATGATGGTGTTTTTAACATGACATCATTTCACAACAAAAAGAAGAAAAAAAGTATGATTGAAAACATGCCAAAACTTTTTAAAATGAAGTTCATAAACAAAAAAGTATGACGCATGCTGTTGTATATAAAACAACTTATGTGAGTGAGATTTGTAAGATGACTTGGATCCATTTCCACCAAAAAGGAAATTATATCTGAGGTAAACTAGTTGGAGGATCAGCTGGAATATCTGAACTTGCCTGCAATGTAAACAAACAAAGTCAACTACAAAAAAAATTAAAGACTTGAATATATTTTTTGTTCCTATCATTTTTTTTCATTTTAGTGCCTTTAAAATATTAGTACTCAATTATCTCTGGAATGTTTTTTGTTTTAGTCCTCGGTAATTTGTTTTTGTCCCTGTAATATACTTTAATTTATGTTTTAGTCCTTGAAATATGTTTTGCTTTCTTGAGTCCTTAACATAAAAGGACTTGTTGAACATGAGTTAAATGCTACATTAACAAACAAAGAAGTATATCAAAGGGACTAAATCAAAACAATAGGAATTAAAATGAATCTTAATTCTTGGATCAGAATTAGGATTCGTCATATACCTGAAGATATCTTGTTATCATAGCTGTAGTACTGAAATTAAAGCCTTGAATTGGTTCTCCTTTTGTGCGAGATGCATTAAGTTGCTTTCTCACTTGAGTGGCTAATGACTGTGTTAACATCATGCAACAACAACAAAGAAAATGAAATTACAAATGTGCACACTGTTGAAGTTACAGGTTTAGATAAAAGAGGAGACAAATATTAAGAGCTAGAATATTATTGACTATAACTTGACAATATTTTGATACCAAAGGTTTGTTTCGATTGACTTATTTAATTTATAATTGGCATAAGCCCAGGTAAGACTATTTGGGAGAACTTGCGAAAACAACTTATAACACATTCATAAGTTGTATTCAGCTTTTTTCCAGAAACTCTACAGCACTTCTTATGAAAACAACTTATAATTTGTATGAAACAGTTTGACTTTATTTTATCTTTTATTATAGAAGTAGTTTATACATAAGCCCCTATATGATAATTACTAGTTATAAACGCTTAATTAAGATGTTTTTTCAAACAGGGTCTAACTTGATACAAATGACTAAACACTTGTTCTAAGAAAATCATAAAATAAATCATCATGATAATTAGTATAAAAAATAACCCTGGAAGATCATTTAAGATACTCTATGATTATAAACTGACCAAATAAACTAAGATACTCTAATATAATATCAAATATCGTGTAAGTTATTTTCTTATATTCTAAAGCATACAAAAGGCAAACCCCGTCATAGACATGACAGGTGTACAGGTGTATTGTTCATGGAGGGGACGTGAAAAGGCCGCTTATCAAATACATACCTTCCCTAGCTCCACTCCCCACTGGTCAAAAGAATTGATGCCCCATATGAAACCTTCCACAGCAATTCTGTGTTCATAGATTGCCAACAACTGGGAAAACAGATACGAACTTATATTAGCGTAAGTACTCAATTTGTACAAGTATAAAAAAAAAAAAATTATTTAAGTTCACGAAGGACTTAATTATAAATAATTTAAAAAGTCAAGAAGGACTTTATTACAATTTTTTAAATTAGTTCAGGGACTTGCATATTATTAATAAGTTTATGGACCTAGTTATAAACTTTTTTAATTCAAAAACCTATTTGAAAATCCTCAAATAGTTCAGGGACAACCCGAGTAATTAAACATTTTAAACCTTGATAATTTTACATTTTTGTGTAAAAATATCTGTTTTAATAATTCTTGAGATGTTCAGATAAGGTTTTTTTAAGAATTAGAATTGAAAATAATAAATTTTCAAACATTTTTGAGAAGTTGTTTTAAGTAGCTTCTCATAAAAATGCTAAAAACAAACACTTTTTACACAATGTAGAAAACACTTCATAAAATAATGAAACAAATGGATCCCTAATTATTTTGTTTCTAATCATTAATCATATAATATAAGCGGGAGAATTTCAAACCTGTCCAACATTATAAGCATTCAATGATGGAAGCAGAAGGCTGACAGAAGGTCGGTTGCCAGAGAATGTCTGCAGCCAAATGAAGGCATAGTAAGGGAACTACTTACTGACTCTATAACATCAAAAGCAGTGCGGAAACAGAAAAGAAATTACCTTGTGTGACACGAGATGTGGAGGAACGTTCTCTTTCTGCAATTGTTCTGGGGTCTGTAGAAAAGTTATTACTACCAATTATATCCCACAAAACAAATCATAATATTGCATGTAATTTACAATCAAGAACTGCCAAAAACATGTCAACATAGAAAAGTGGAGCACATCTCAAACTAGTCAATTAAAATTCTTAGATGTTTGGCCTTTTAATTTTTATTTATTTTGAAATGGAAAAGATTGAATAGCAATAAAAGTTATCCCAAGCATAAAGTTTTTAAAGGATAACACATTCAAAGCATAAAGTTTTTAAAGGATAACACAAATTCAAAGCATAAAGTATTAACAAAACTGTCCACATTAGTTTTATTATTTCTAAAAAATAATGAACAACCCGGACACAATTGATTTATTTTCTACTCTAGATCTTGAGAAAGAGGAATAAACTATACTGTTTCATATTTATAAATGACAAATAGAAAAGCATAAATACGCCTTGTGATATCCAAGGGCACTTTTGTTTATATTAAAGCATGAATTAGGTAAGGAAGGAGGGTGAGAATGTACCTTCCCGTAGGCAAGGGCATCTGGCTGTGCAAAAAAGTTTGACATTAGCTCATCATGGTTGCTCACAACCTCTCCTGCATAGAAAAACACACAAGTTTGAATTATATATCTCAAACACAAAAAGAACCGCTTCAAAATCAAAAGAAGCACTAACCATGACATGGAAATAGAGACTTTACCTTTTAAATAAACTGGTTGCTGACTTTTCACAACTCCAATAAAATCACATGGAATAACACGTCCCTGAAAATTAAGATATTTAGATTAGATGTGTAATTTAACAACAAAGTTTGTTCATAAAAGAGACAGCGTTAATATCTACACAAATCGATAAACAGATTGGAAGGCACACATACTAATTAAATAAATTGAGATATATTAATCCGCATATCACCTGGTGTATAAGTTGATAAAAACTATGCTGGCCATTTGTTCCTGGTTCACCAAAATCAATTTCACCAGCCTCAAATGGTAGGGGGGTGCCATCAATTGAAACACCCTTGCCATTACTTTCCATGCTAACCTAATTTGAGACACACAAACTATAAGAACAGAGAGGAGCGGCATTAAAAATTGCCTGGGGCTTCGTTTACATATAAAAGTAACAAACATACCTGTTGAATATGTGGGGCAAACTTTTCCAGGGCTTGAGTATAAGGTAAGATGGCCTGAATTTTAACCAGAAATTTCAGTTATTGAAAATTTTTGGTTAAGAATCGTCGTGAGTCAACAATATACATTAAAAAAAAACTAAAATCAATCCAACCAAATATTAGGTACTCACTCTGGCAGGATATCCAAGAAAGGAGACATTCCATACACTCAACAGTCCCAGAAGCACCTGATCATGGACAAAATGTTATTGAATATGTCATCTTGCACTTAGTGTAGAAATATTAAAATGCCTTTGAAGAAGAGGAAATGTGCGTGTGGTTACTATAGTGTTGTTAACCGCGGATAGCAGAATATAGTGGTTGATCAAATTTCGATGTCCCACAGTGCCATAGTGCGGTTGTACTAAATAATGTATCACGGAACAATAGCAATTTATTCAAATTATGCTACGTTGTAGCGCTGCTATAGCGGCTATATGACATGATACTGTAAGACTGTAAAGTATTAGTAAGAGAGAATTCAAATGAATATTTAGTTCTCGAAATTGATGCCGTACTCTACTATATGACTTTGTTAATGTTACTGTAAAAATCATTATTGGACCTCTGCCGAATAGCTTAAGCCTTCAGCATAGGATGAGCTTGTTCATGATAATTACTTTCTAGCCACTAGATTGAAGTAAAATAAATGGCTTAAATTTCGTATAATATGTGCGGGAGATCTACAAAAGCAAAGAAAACCTGAAGAACACAAACAAAGGTGGGCCTTACAGGTATGTTTCTTTCAAACGGTTCTGAATACATATGTTGATCAATGCTGGAAGCTCCCTTCAAAAACCTTTACAAAAGAAATTCAGGATATAAAAAACCAAGCATATGAACATTGAATAATGCCTTGTCAATCATATAAAATAAAAAATAAATAAATACAATGAATAGATAGAACTTTTCATAGAACTGCCATCAACAGAATAAGAAATTACATACTTCTCAACTACTGAGAAACCATATTGTAGGGATAAAGGAAACACTCCTACAGCACTGCAGACTGTAACCAACATATAAAAAAAGGGTTAAAATAAGCAATTTCCTATTACTATGCTTTTTTTTTATTAAAACGGGCAAAAATGCTTACCACTATAACGGCCACCAACCCAGTCCCAAAATGCAAAAGCATTATTAGGATCAATGCCAAACTTTTCCACAAGCTGCAACAGAAATTAAGACAAGAAAAAATAAACATAGGCCGCTTTAATAAATTATATTTACCAAACAACATTTTTTTAACTCAACAAGCAAATTGCGAAAAAGA
Organism: Lathyrus oleraceus; assembly: GCF_024323335.1. Taxonomy (NCBI): domain Eukaryota; kingdom Viridiplantae; phylum Streptophyta; class Magnoliopsida; order Fabales; family Fabaceae; genus Lathyrus; species Lathyrus oleraceus. The sequence continues at coordinate 144,051,032 of NC_066579.1, read as the reverse complement.
AAATAACATATAGCAATACCGCGAGGTTTGTACTAACTGCGACCATATGTTTTGCAACTGCTGATGGCCTGAAGTAAAATTGAATCATAAGCAAGTCTTCATAATATTGTTAATTCCAGTTAGTATTTACCTTTAACATGAATACAAATATATTTTGAAGCCAATGGGGATATGGGGCATGGCAAAAATAATACTACAAAAGTTCAAGGATATGTTTGGATTGACTAATTTGAATTTATCTCCTGACATAAGCCCGTGTGAGACTGTTTCATAAGCATGTCATAAGCTGTTTTCAGGTTATTTAGATGAAGCTCTTCAGAATAACTTACAAAAATAGCTTGTAGCTTAAATGAAAAGAGTTTGATTTCATTATATATATATATATATATATATATATATATATATATATATATATATATATATATATATATATATATATATATATATATATATATATAGGGATTAATTAGTATGCACTGTCAGTGTAAAAGAATTTACACTATCAATTCATCACCATCACCTGTTTGCATTACTTTATAGATTTTTAAAATAAAAGTCAAACATATTTCAATATCCAACGTCTAGAATTAACTGACGGTGTAAAATCCTTTTACACTGTCAGTGTATATCAATTAAATCCATATATATATATATATATATATATATATATATATATATATATATATATATATATATATATATATATATATATATATATATATATATATATATATATATATATATATATATATATATATATATATATATATATATATATATATATATATATATAGTTAAATGAAAAGAGTTTGATATCATTGGTAAGTGTTTAATTAAGTTGTTAATCCAAACAAAGCCCAAAGAGTAAACCCCCATATCCTATTGGCAAGTCTCTACAAAAAATATTGAAAGAAATAGTAGGACACCAGAACTATCACTTTACTACAATCATTGATCAAATACCTTAAATGCTTCACTTACCCTAGGGCAGCTATAATCCATTCCCTGAGTGTTCGAGCATTCAACATGGTTTCAGCAGTCGTAAAAGTTTTTGACACAACAACAACTACAGAAATAAGAAGTGCAACCGTATAAAACACAAGATGGATAGCCAATCTCTTAAGTCAGATGTGAAGGAAAATAATAAGAAAAGTTGAAATGATCTACTTACCTAATGTTGTTTCGGGATTTAACCCTGTGATTGTTTTAGCAACATCAATTGGATCAACATTTGCAAGGCTGCACATAGAAGCAAATACATAGACGTTGATTTCATGTAAATTAGTGGTTTTCTTAATATGTTGAGCTTTTGCAAGACAGTTCCAACAGCACATATCGCATACATGCAGTAAGAGAACCGATTTACATAAGAACATACTTTGGCCCGAATATATCTCAGATTCCAGCCATTAAATGACACATTGACCCTTTGAAAAAAGGGTCATGAAATGCCTCTAATAGAAAGCCTTCCACGGCCAAGTTTACAATTTACATTCTCACTGACATGTATACCAATCTTCAAGATTAATCAGCAGTGCACAAACCATGAGGCATAGTTTAAATAATGCTTCTATAAAAGGCTTAGTATAGATAGATGCCGGTATAAATCAAAATCCATACACTAGAGCAATTTTAGATGCTTACAAGCGCAACTGACGTCCTCTTGCAGATTCAATTGCTTCGGGATCTAGAAGATGTAATAAATACATACTCAGCACTTGTTTGAAAGATAACGTACATGGGTCTTGTGTTCATTTACATATGTACTAGAAAAAATTACAAATAAAAATAAAAGATAATTATATAAATGCCACTTAGAGAACAGAAAGTGTCAGCAACCTGTTTGAAGAGCTGTGTGAACAAAGAGTGGACCTAAGAAGCTGCCACCAATACCGATGGCAACAACATCCTTCAATTCCTTTCCAGTAGCTCCAACCTGCGGAAATATGATTAGTACTCTCATCTCAAGTTCAACGATGTCCACATAAAAATATTGACAAACATATTACCCAAGATCCACTGCGGACCCTCTCAGAGAACTCTTTGATCTTGTCCAGAACATTCCAGACATCTGGGACAACATTCTTTCCATCACTCTGTATAACCGCATCCCTTGAAGCACGAAGGGCTACATGAAGTACTGCTCTATTCTCAGTGCTGTTTATCTGAAAGTCCAAGAAAAATTACAAAATAAAATACGGTAATTCAGAAATGAAGAAATATATAAAATATGGTAATTCAGAAATGAAGAAATATGTACACAACTTTACAATGTTTCCTAGATAAAAGGGTGAAATTTCAGAGATCCTTTGATAAAGATATGATTGAGAGTTAATGCCTTTATTTCAGACAATGAAAGAAGAAAAAAACGCAGTTGAATTTGACAGGAGTATATGCTAGGAAACCAGAAATTAAATTGAAAAGAAAGAACTGTTTTATTGAAAGACTGAGAAAGAATAGGAGAGAGAGATCCTACAAGGGCTTCACCTTCTACAACAGAGCCACTCCTCTATTACTAAATGTTTACAATACTAAATACTTAATGAATTCCCTCTATTCTTGTATCCTCCTATTTATACAAACACTCCTCTAATTAACTTACAAAATCTTAACTACTTTAAGTCTCTATTTGGATAAACAACGTAATTAAGCGCTTATCAATTAAGTTCTTATAGATAACCTATTTATATCCCAAAAGATAAAATAAAGTGAAATTGGTTTTAAACATGCTATAAGTTGTTTTTATAATCTATCCTAGAGAGCTTATAGAAATAAACAGACTGAAAATAGCTTATGGATTTGTCCTAAGCTGTTTTCATAAGCTCTCCCTAAACACTAATTCTCCTTTATTTTATGTTCTAACAGCATATGTAGAACTCGTTGGATCAGTATATAAGTGCTTACATGCTCCCCATTGTACATCTGGTTTATTTTTTGCTTGAGGGATGCAACCTACATCACACCAACAGATACAATAATCAGTAATCAGATTGATCGTATTTCAGTTGGAATAACTGATACTTATAAAAGAACGTGGCTGACGGTCAGAACATAACACAAGCTGTTCAAAATACCTAAAATGAAGGAACTGACCTCGGCCAATTTGAAAAGTTTTTCCCTTGTTTCAAGAGTGACCTGCTGCCTTGAGTAGTCCAATAGAATGCCATCAAATTCACTTCAAAGAATGCAAAATTCAGAAGGTTATTACATCACACCACGAGTACACTAGTATTGGCTCAATTTGTCACACTAAATATTTTCAAATCCTCAAAACGGTATCGCATAAGTTTATTGTCACTACTAAAATATAAAATATCATATTGTATATTATATAGCCTTATAAAGTGACATACACCATCAGTGACTGGGATCTCTCTTCGTTACTCAATAAATCCCGTAGATGAGACTTTTTAATGTCCTCAACATGGTCCTGTACAAAGGAGAAGCATTTAATAAATGTCCACGATTTTTGCATTATACATAATTAAGAGGTATCGTCCCTGTCATACTTTCAACTCCTTCCATGGCTGAGTGTCAGAGATTAGAGTGGAGGAAGACATTTAGAGCTTTAACTGATAGAACAATTTCCTGCAAATAAATTTCCCCAATTTATAATTGTTATTTAGCCATTTATTTTTGAACAATTTCCTATAAAAGCATGAAGACAGACTTACATATTGGTAAAAAGAACAGTAAAAATGAGTAAATATCTACTTCAAAGAACTTCAGAGTGCATAGTAACTGGTTAGATTTAACAGATGAATCAAGTTAACTACACATGGGTGAGTTCAAGTCTCTAAAACTATATGCCATTCATGGCCATGGGAAATAATAAAAATGGCTAAGCCATTCATAAGTATGAAAACTCAATATCGGCCTCCATGTGTTGAAAGCAAATAAATGACTCAAACAGACTACCTAAAAATATTTAAAGAAAATAAAACGTCAGAGTTTTAAACTGGTGGAAAAGTAAACCCTAATACATATAACCAAATTTATTACAAATTCTCCATTCAAAAACTGACGATTCAATGTCAGCTTCCATCTTGAAAACTAAATAAACTCCTTCCTAGGATTGAATTTGAATCCCGTAGAAATTAAGAGAGATTAAAATACTGTAGGACAATAATGTACTTAAGACCCTTATTCCAGGTAATTTCTGCTGTCTTGGATTCATTAGAAACAACAAAAAAAATTCTAACACTAACGTAAAGCGATTCTCTTTCGGGACACAAATCTATGATGTATGAAGCTGAGCAGCAGCATAAGTACAACAGCCAGCAATATAAACGAGCCAAAGATTATTCAAGCACTAAGCTCACTTAATAGTTAATACGAACAAACTTTGTTTAGGCCAGCCAGCAAGCAACGCGATAAAGTAGGAAAATCAGACGGTAAAGCTTCCATCTATTTATTAATACAGTTAATCAAATGCTGTTAAGTCTGTGTTTGGAAATATCAGTTTCCACAACATCTCACATCCAACCAAAAGCTACAGCTAGTTGCTTCACACCCACTGCATGTTTACTTCCTCTTAATCTTACCACATTACAAACATACTAGACAAAAATTAAAAATAAGGGGCTGCAGCAACAGCAACCAAATTTGGAATTAGGTTCATAGAAGCATTTAATCAAACAGTTGTCATTCAACCGGCATTTAGCTTTCTTTGTAATGATGATGAATTGATGATGATGGATCTCTTATAAATATATCCTAAAAATCTAATAAATCTATCAAATCACTTATGGTGTGATCTTCCAATTAAAACTATGAACATAAATTGAAATTGAAATAAAATAAAAGCAAATTCATTGAACACAAACCAATAAAAAGAGAGTAATGGGTTTGAATCGTTACCTGAAAAAGGAATCGAGTTTGGGGTGAGTGTTAGATTATGATTTGGAAAATTGTAATAACAATCGCAGAAGCGAAGATTAATGATAATTTATATCGTAAAAGGACGGTGGATTCGGATTCTGTGGACGGAAATGTTATTTCAGCTTTTGCTGTTGTGATGGCTCACAGATACTCAGATTAAGAGAAAGGTGTGCATGACACATCACACATGCCACTTTCATTATTTAATTAGTTCTTTTATTTGAGTCCAAAAGGAAATTGTTATTTATTTTAACATCTATTATTACAATGTGCTTTTTATTTTATTTTTTAAAGTATGATTGAATACTATGGGCGATTGGTTATAAGAACAATATGTTAATTTTGTTATAAAAAAAAACACTTTTAAGAAAAACAATAATCTCTTTTAGAATTTAGTATTGCTTGTTTGAATACTCCGGAAAGATTAGTTTCTTGAGTTTTAATGAAAATTTCAATTGATTTTGGAAAGTTTTACATTTTAATTTTTTTTTGTTATAAAACTTTCTAACTCGACTTGGATCATTTCCTTTCATTTTTTTTCCATTTCACCCTTTCTTCTCTATTTATTAGGATTTGTTTGGATTGAAAGAAATGGATTCAACATAATAGAATGGAATGGAGTGAAATAATGTCATATTTTTTTATGTTTGATTTTAAAAAAAAATGAATGGATTGTGATGGAACTTTCTATCCATACCATTATGTTAACTCATTTTTCATTTCATCTAATTTGGAGTGAGGGTGTCCGATGGAATGCAGTGAATTAGTAATACAATTATAAATTTATCCTTTAAATTTTCATTTTTGTTAATCATATTAATGTTTTTGAAGAAAAAATGGTAGAAATAGAATAAAAAAATTATAATGTTTCCCGTTTTATCTAATTTTTAAACTGTGGAATGAGATATAAGTTCTGCTCCATCGTAAATATTAAACAATGGAATGAAGTTTATGTTTGGTTTCATTCGATTCCGCTTCATTATATTATGTATTCTTCCACGCCATTCCATTCTATTATTCTTCCGTTTCGCTCCATTAAATTTAAATTATCCAAATAGATCTTTATCTCGGTCTTACTTTCTCTCTTCATTATAAAGTCATTTTTGTTTTAGAGAGAAGGGAGATTAGGAGAGAGAGAGGAAGGAGAGGAATGGAGAGAAAAATGGAAGGAGATAATCCAAAGTCTTCCTAACTCAAAAATAAAGAGACAGTTAACCATTAACTTATATAGAAAGAGGTGTTAATAATTTGGAATTCGAATAGAAATGAGTAAAATGAGATCTAGAATTATTTCATTCAAGATTTGAATTTAAAATTTTTTTAAAATAATTTGTCCTTTTAAGTTAAGCGCATTAACCACTTTAGTCCAATTATTTGTTTGACGTTTACATTTATTTATTATAAATTCTTTAAAAAATGAGAATTTAAAAATTACTTTAAATAAAAAGTTATTTTGAGTGATTTCTTTTTAAAAAATATTTTCTAAAACTCATTAATTATTTTTTAAAGTTATTTTTGTTTTGATAAACAAAAACATATTGGATTCTACATTTTAAAAATTCTTCAAAAATTAATATTTAAACTATAAGGTATTTATTATGTGTCGCTCCCCAGGCCCGTATATAAAGGATCACACGAAAAGATTCGAGGAACAAGTGGAACCTCGTTTAAGCACGAAACATGTGATTTTGACCTTCGGCCTACTTTTCACCATAGGATCTAATCAAACGGTGATCTACACTAGATGTCAAAATAGGAAGAAGCGGTTCCAACTGCCTATTATACACTATATAAGCTATGCAAGCACCAGTTTCAAATATTCTCTTCATCTCATACTCAAACTACTACTCATTCATTTATTGAATTGTGCATCAGCATTGTTAGTTGCCCTTGGAGTTGCAAGGTCTCTCTTACACTCAAGTTTCAAGAATTTGTGCCCTTGGAGTTGCAAGGTCTCTCTTACACTCAAGTTTCAAGAATTTGAATTGTGCATGACCCCCATATAGCTTCAATTGAGTCTAATCAGATCATTTCAACCACCAAATGCATTGATTCAACTTTGGTAACTGTGATGTGGTAAAATAGACGATCAAGGATGAGTCAATGGGGAAAGACATAACATGTCATCCAATGTCATTATCATCTCTCTAATCAAAAGAATAAGTTGCTTATGCCATATTGCCATCTTTCAAAAAAAGCTTTCAGTAGCCCATGATCAACTATTATGAAACCCCTAGTGGTAAGATCAGACAATCAACTATCTCGAATGGCATCAATAAAGCATTGTTCGTCCAGGTGGTCAAATTAATTATATCCTTATTGTTATTTATTCATTTCAGTAGTCTATCATGAAGTTGAAAAAATAAATCAAATAAATTAGAAACAATATAAAACAACAAAGGAAAATAAAATGTAAAGTAAATTCATTGAGATATGTATCATACCCCTTCCCCCAAATATATTTAGCGTTCATAAAGGCACAATATCAATGTGTCGAGCAGGCTTTCGAGAAATACCTCAGGCACTTTTACCCTAAGCTCTTGCACATGAGACTCTCGAGAATGTAACACAATACTGATGTTTCAAACGAGCCTTTGAGAAATACCTTAGCTTGAACCTCATACATCTCCACCTCAAGTTATTGCATATCAAGCCTTCAGGAATGTGAATAAACCAATCCATCTCTTTATTCTTGCATAGTACACTAATGCTCTTGTCTAACTGAGGCAATAGTTGAGTCACAGTTAATCCAAGTGCGATTTCTCAGCAAACTATTTCTAATCATCATTGAAAATTTACAAAAACCTAAAATAATTAGAAAATTTGATAACAAGATATCAAAGAATCATCAAATAAATAGGCAATCTACTAAATTTTGCTTTATATAATCTGAATTCATAGTTCAAATGATAGAATCTTAAGTGTAATATGGTGTGTTATCAGATTCTATAATCCAAACGATACTAGTTACCCGCAAAAAAAGCATGCAACAAATCAAATAATCAAGCAAATATGTACTAACATGTTAAATAGTTTGATACAAGATAATCAGAGCAAGATTTGGTGAATATATGAGACAATGATAATATTTCAAGTTAGGGGACTTAGAGATTAAAAGAGAAAATGCATAAGTGGGGTAGGGGGGAGGTTTCATGGGTTATATGGTGTTCGGATTCTAGAATTTGAACACTTAAAAAACTTATTATGATATCTAAAATTTTACCAGCGACACAATACTATTGTATCTAAAATCCAACAAGTGACAATATAAAAAAATGCAACTTTAATTTTTAATCTAGCACCACATAATTGTTAGTACCGATTTTTTCAATATGCATCCATCGATCTATCCATGAAATTATAATTTTCTTTGTAAGGATGATTTTCACATGTTTATTCAAATTATCTCAACTCTACTTGTACTGCTTCTAAAACTACTCATGTTGAATGTGTTAAGAAGGATTGTTGAAGACGTCTTTTGTTTGAAAGCATCATTATGGAGCGTATCAATATACCAACACACATCTTTCTTTTTCCCGCGTTCTATCTATTTTAATTACAAAAGATTTAAAAAATCCCAAGATTACCAGCTTCCCACTTTTCATCATAATCAAGTATTACTATGTAACTTGTACAAAATCATTAAGTAATCTACTACTAAGTGTGTTTTATTTACAATGTTTATGTGATTTATAATCCTTATTGAAACACGGGCTCAAGTTATGTTATTTATAATCCTTATTTATGTTGTTGGATTGTCTATAGGTGTTCATATTGTTTCTTTAGATAAGGGTGTCATTGATAGATGAGAGATAGAAAAAATACCTTCAAAATTGATCCATCCAGAACACTCCCTTCAAAAAGCATCCTTTCAAACACACCACTTTTTTTCTCTTAATTTTTACAATAAAATTAAATATATAAATATAATTTTCGAAAAGATACTTACAAAGACAAGATGTTTAAATAAATTCTTTCAAGCAGAGTCAATATACGATTTTAAAAAGTCCCTCGAAAATGAATGAGTGGGTTGAGAATTTTCCAAATTTAAATTATTAAATTTGAAAATGGTAAAAAGAAAAAACTTGAACATAAAAAAATCACTCAATTTTGATATTCACACATCCAATTATATATTTTATTTGAAGGTTTGTTAATGTTCTCTTCTTATAAATAGATCACAGACAAGATTTTAAATTTCACATTTTTTTTAATATTGATAAATTTTTACACCCACTTCCACTATGTACTAAGAAAATATATATGATTTCTCTTCCATTTTTTTATCTCCTTCTACCTATTTTGCTTTAATTCCAACCTTCAGATTAAAGATAGAAAACATATGTATTAAATATCTGAAGAGATCAAATCTTTATATTTAATTCAAGAGTAAAAAATGGCAAAGAAGAGATGATCAGCTTGAAAAACCCAAGATGTGATATGAAATAATTGTAAAAATTAAAATAAATAAAAAATAGAAGTAAATGATTTTACACTACTTGGAAGTGGAAGTGGGTGTAAAAATAAAAGATAATAGAAGTAAGTGATTTTGTGCTATGTGAAAATCTAGATGACAATGAGGTAATTTGTCTATCTTGTTCTCTAACTGGTTGGCCATCAATTTCTAAAAAATATGTGATTCATAATCATCTATAAATATCTAAAAGTACTGTTTTATTTTGTGAATTCGAATAATTTTAATTAAATAAAGACATTGTTTTGAAGTTTTGAATTCTAAAAAAAATTATTTAAACAAAAAAGAAGAATGGAAATTAAAATATAAAATACTTTTTAATTGGACTTGTTAAAAAGGTTAACAAATATGATGTAATATATATTATCAATTTTTTAAAAATAAAATATAGACCAATTGAAATAAAATCAAACCTAAAATATAATGAATATAATTTCATGGTTAGCCTTAATAATATATATTTTAACACTTATATAGTTATATACACTATAATATATTGAATATTATATCCAACTTCCAGTCATTTAATTATTTTATTTTTAATTTTGTGTGTCATATTAACCCGTGCTTTAAAAATATATGTTTAGAATTTTAAAAATAAATTTTTTATTTAAGATAAAACACTTTTTTATTTTTAAAAAATAAATGCATAATATTCAAAATAATATTTTATATTAAGTTTCTTAACCTACTGTCTAAATGTACATCTTGACATTGATTTTTATGTTTTA